>NC_061119.1:204993341-205293341 GCF_002878395.1 Capsicum annuum | reverse complement strand
AGATCAGGCGATTTATTAGTTTGTTTCATGTTCAGGTCAGATATGTCACTACAGATGATTTTGCACTTCTTTACATTCTTAAATTTCGTGCCAAGTCAAAATCAGACAAACAAATTGAAACGAATGGAGTACTTTGGTTTCCCACTGTATATATACTTGGAGGAAAAAGATAAATTTTTTCTTTGGGATGATCAGAGTATCCCTAACAAAATTGCAGGGTGGTGCGCATGCTAAGTTGTTGAGGTTGATTTCTCATATGGTCTCAACTAATAGTTCTTATAGTTCTTATTATCTCAGAAACTCCTTGATTCTAATTTATTAATTTTCTTTAGTTTGAGAAATTGTGAATGCTCGAGACAGTAACTATTAGTTGAATGACCATTTGAAAAATCAACTCTAAGTTGTTGTTAAACTTTTATCAGCCATTACAAGTCTTACTTAGCTAAAAAAGTTTAATCAAATAATGATTGATTAAGGGAAAATAACCTTTCAATGGTAGTATGTGAACTGAACACTGCAACAGATTACTGTGTGAAAAGGACAGAAAAAAACACAAATATTAGCAAAGATAACAAATGGTATTTGTTAAAAGCAAGATAAAAATGACATACCTCTGAGTGACTAAAATAACAAATGGTATTTGCTAAAATCAAGATAAAAATGAGATACCTCTGAGTGACTAAAATGGTATTAATTTGTATAGATAACAAAGGGTTGTTTTATTATAATAAATTGGGATGAGAACTTCAATTATTGTTAAATGAGGGGAAAGTGCAGTTATCTATTTTATTGGAGGAGTACATCAATTGCATTTTCAAAATAAAAAGTTGTTAAAAAATGATTATGTAGATATGTACCTTTATTATATTTTAAACTAAAGCTAAAGATGACTTTATATATATATATATATATTGCTTCAGTTATTGTACTTTTTTGTTGTTGCTACTGTTTTTTTTTCTGAATGTTCTGTGCGCTTTTGTTATTAGTTGTCATATTTTATTCATTATTATTATTATTTTTTTTTTTTTCATAACTATTTTGATTTGGTGTCTTTGAGCTAAGAGTCTTTCGAAAATAGTGTCTCTCGCTTCACGAGGTAGAAATAAGGTTGAAAATATTATACAGAGATACACCTCATTCATATATATTAAAAAAAGATAGTGGTTAATTTGTTGCACCAATCACAAATTTTGTATTATATATTAGCCGCCTACCACTAATTTTTGATGGACTAATAAGCCAATAAAGTATAATATGATAAGGGTGGAGGATCAAAATAAATCTCCAGCATAGGAGCCAAATAGATATTTTGTTTACAAAAGGAAAATACTCTGTTTCCATCGTTAACTATACACGAAATTGCTGAGATACACTCGAACTTTAGGAGGGTTCTATTACCCCTGGACTAATTAAAACTGTAGTTTTGGCAACTTTAGTTCCTCCGTGAAGGTCTATGTAGGCACATATATGTGCATGTAGGCACTAAGGTTGCCAAAATACGGGTAATAGGATCTTCCTAAAGTTTGGATGTTTCTCAACAATTTCGTGTATATTTTAGGGTGGAAATAATGCATGTTCTCAAAAAAGAAAGGAAATCTTTTTAACTCATAAAGTGAGTATGACTCAATTATCAAGACTACCTTTAATTTGCAAAAAGTATTTTAATTTTTTATTTAGTGAGACATAAAACAACTTAATTATATGTTAGTAATAATAAAATAAGAACGCAAAATTTGTGAAAAGGTCTAACGTTACCCTCTGCTAGCAATTTGGGAGTCTGAATCCTAAAGGAGAACTTTGTAATAAAAATTTCCAAAAAAACCAAAACGACAAAGGCGTGCCCCCCTTCACGCTTTAGTAAAAAAATTAATGGACCCATTATCTATGAATGCTCAGGCGTGAAGCTTGTAAGACGCAAATACTCTCACACCTTAGTGCCCACACTAACAAGTCGCTGACTGCTTGGGCCTATTGTCTTTAAATCAAATTTCTCTTTAGTCCCCGGACTCAGAAAATTTGGCTCACTAAGATTTGCCCCTCGCTAGTAGTTTGATTCACTATGTTATTATCGTTACAATTTTGGCTTGAAAATTCCCCTTAGTCAATAATGATGGTCATAGCAGAAAGGGAAAAACTCAAATATGACACTGAACTATTAGAAATGACTCATTTATGCTGTTAGTTAAAAGTTCAGCTCATTCATATCAGCGTCGTTACAAAATTAGCTCATCCGTGCCGTTACTTTTTAACAATGAATTTTTAATAACAACTTTGCCATGTAGCCTCTTATTAGAAGTCCACATCATTAATTAAAATAAATCAATATTAATTTTAAAGTATGAGACCCACTATGTAATAGCGTATTTAACATAACCTAAACCCCATAAAACAAATTAAAAAATTCCACTATATTATCCCTTATTCCGAAAACCGCTCTCCATCCAAAAAATTTAAATAAAATTACCAAAACACATAGAGACCCGCAGATACTAAAAGGTTTGAAAAAAATGAAAAAGAATACTTCTTGTTTCAAACAAGCACCCACTACTCTAAAGAAAACAAGAAAACAAGAACCCAGTACTACTCCAATTAGTAAAAGAAACTCAATTTCCGACATCCAACAACTTAAATTGCAACCCTCCCACATTAGAGTTTCACAGATACTCGAAGTCTGAACAGAAAAACGAATTAAATAAACAATTTGTAGTAACCCCCCCCCCCCCCCCCCCCCTCCTTGTGTCATGAAAACATGACACATTCAATGCTAATGGTGAAATTATGCATTGACTTAGTGTGTGTTTTATATGTTTGTGGGGAAACTAGGTCGGAAATGGTGATGGACTAAAAAGGAGAAAAGAAAATGCTGAAAAGTTGAAGCAATGATCAAGCTACGAGTCGTTAAGTCACCTTACGACTCGTAGCGAGACTCGTAAAGATAACAGTGGGTAAAGCAAATTTCCAGAAGTGAAGTCATAGAATACTACGAGTCGTAAAGTTAGACTAAGACGTGTAGTGTGAAGACGTACTAAGAACAGTGTGCAAAGTCCTGAAGGATGATGCTCCAATGGTAACAAGTGAAGTTCACGAGTCATAAGGACTGACTACAACTCGTGGTGAGAAGTTGTAAAGAGAATAGACTCGAGATCCCTGAAGATGAAAAGATACTAGAGTGACTATGATTAGAAGCATACGACTCGTATGGTGACATTACGAGCCGTAACTACTGAAGCCTGAAGAGTGATATGACATCAGGCAACAGTCATAAGAAGACATAACAACTCGTTGCCAGAGGCGTAACCACTGCTGATAAAGTTTTTCTAGTTTGTTTTAACTAGGTTTCCTTTGTTATTTTAAGATACCATAAATCTCCTAGGGCTATTCCTTTATTATGTTACGTACTTTTGAGACTTTTTTGGCATACATCGACTTCTTGACACAATTGTTCTTAGGTTTTTGTTCCGTATTCAATTGATGATTTTGTATTTTATTCTTTCATCTTTGTGAAATTAATTACATGTCAACTTCATTGATTTCCATGGATTGTTGCATAAGCATGAGCGGCTAATCTCCTTGACTAGGGTTGCGGGAACCCTGGCAGATGAACAACATAAGGAAAGTAGGATATTCATCTATTCTATTTGAAGATATGTGTATTGTAATTTTGTTCATATTAATTGTATCCCAAGCAACTGCAGAAGCTTGGAAACTTACTGTATTCAAGATCGTCCACACAAGGGAGCTCGAGATTGGTAAAAAGAGATTACTATAGTGATTTGAGGCTATCAACCCTCTTCTAATTAACTATAAACTCCAAAGGTGATAGTTGTACTGGGGTCAAGGACAAGAATTAGAAAGGAGACATCTTGAGACTCAAAAGGTGAAGGGTGAGATTTATCAACGCGTTCACAAGACGGTTGATTATACATAGCTTGTCAGACTTTGCATGCAGAGAAGTAGGTTAGGTGAATTGAACAAGAAAAACTTGCAGAGTTAAGAAGCCAGGGAGAACGCAATCATAGTGTTCATCTTCCATTATTAACAACCTCAAGCACTCAAGTTCGGCTACGTGTTACTATTGACTTCCAAATCCCCCTATTTATTTTTTTGCACTACTCGTGATTTCATCAAGTTTAAGATATAATTCCACACATTACCTGTGGGTTCGACCCCAACTTGGTTTGGTTTACTATCTTTGGTATCAACCACAACATACTTCTTTGGAGATTAGTTTTGGGCGACATCAAGTTTTAGACCGTTGTCGGGGAATACAGTGTTGAATTACTAATTGGATTTGTTGAAGTTTTGGGTTTTTATTTGTTGTTATAGTAGGGCATAGGCCAGTGTATGTCTAACACTAGGTTTTGAGGCAATCCCTTGCTCCCATTGAATTCTGAACCAGAGAGACTGCTACAGCCTAATCGTACAATGACTAAACATGTACAGGTAGACGAATTAGAAGGGGTTCAAGATGACCCTCTTGTTGTACCTCCTCTTACTTTAGGTGATCCATAAGATATTACTGATAAGTAAATGGAGTTGATGTTAGTAGAGGCGGATGAACAATAGAGAAGAGCCACTGAGGAAGCCCGTTGCCTCAGCAGGATAAGTTAGATAGGCCAAAACCAGTAGCATGTCGAGAAGCACTCGATGGTGAACGTGATAGAGCACGAGGTGGAAGAGCTCGAGTGATTCCAGACTATTAGTATTTACCACTGTTTAATCAAAATGAGGATATAGGATATGTTGACCTTTCTGCGACAGGAGCCATTATTCCACCTGCTTTACCCCTAAACATTATGTTCGATATTACTAGTGCAATGATCCATCTTCTGAATTTAAAGGGTGTATTTTTGGGGTTGCAAACAGATGATGCAAACATGTATCTTGCCAATTTTATTGGGATCATAATTCGTATACCATTTCGGGGGTTGACAAGGAAGCATTGAGGTTGGGGTTGTTTTTTTTTTTTTTGCTGATAGGAGAAACGTCATTGTTGTTGGGGGAACTTCCTAGAGGCTCAATCGTAACTTGCATAGATACTTTTTGAACCGATTCCACTCTCCTTCTAGGATGCTGCAGCTAAAAGATGAAATTTACAAATTTCGATAGGTGCTTGCAGAGTCCATGTATGAAGCATAGTTTTAGTTCAAAAAGAAGTTAAGCATGGTGCCTAATCACTAGATTCAAGGGTCTAATTTGCTAGAGATATTCTACAAAACCTTGAATATAAGTTCTAGGGCAAAGACAAATACTATATCTGGAGGTGCATTTATGTGTCTGCGTTAGGATATAGTGCAGAAAATGCTAGATTAAATCTCTGTCACTAGGTGAGGATGGCACACTTAGAAAGTGGATAGAGGTGCTGGTATGTATGTTACTAGGGCTGCTAGTAACTACAGAGCTGGTGATGATTTGGTAACACAAGAATTTGCACAACTCAGAATGGATATTAGGTTGTTTAAAAAATAATTTGCAGTAATGACTGATGAAAAGGTAAATGCAATGGAGATAGAGAGATCTACTTCTTGGTATTATGATTCAGATCTGAATGAGGAAGCAAAGTATCTGGATTGATAAGTGGCGTGTTTCGAAGCAAAAAGCAAGGAAACCAAGGTCAGAACTATTATGGAGATAGGTATCGAGACAAAAGTAGAGAGTGAGATAGTGATTGGAGGCATAAAGATGACTATAAAGAGAAGAGTGATAGATAAGTTCCACTGGACAATCGAGATACCCAGTCGAGAATGGAAGTTATGTTGTCAAAGCTAGTGAAAGGCCAAGAGAGTTAAGAAAGGTGCCTCAAATAAATTAAGTCGGACATATTAGGGTTGAATTAGAAAGTGGATTTGCATGCTACAGTGATAAAACAACCAGAGCAGTAGTTTGGCCAAATGTCTGCCACATTGATCTAGAGGCAGCCTGACACTCTTCCCAGTAATATAGTGGAAAATCTGAAAAATGATAGTTATTGTCATACCATTACCACCTAGAGTGGAAAGACCACCGTGAATCCCCCTATACCCATTGTGGTTGAGATAAAGAGTGATGGTGATAATGCTGATATTGAAGAAGCACTTGAAGTTGAAGCTAGAAAATCGTCAGGTGTTGAGTACAGGGCTACAGAGGATAAAGGTAAGGGTAAGGTTGATGAAACTTTTTTGAAGACTATTTTGATACCTCTACCTCATTTTCCTTAGAGACTAAAAAAAATCAAGAAAAGGGTAAATATCAAAAGTTACTGTCAATGTTTAAAGAGTGGTTTGTCAACATTCCATATTTTGAGGCATCGGAGTAGATGCCTGGTTATGCAAAATTCATGAAAGATGTAGTCACTAGGAAGAGGACAGTGAGCTATGATCCCACTGAAAATCTTCATAAGTGTAGTGTTGTTGCTTCTATATCATTGGTAGAGAAGCAGAAAGAACCCAGAACATTCACCATTCCATGTACTATTGGGTCCTTCAACTTCTCTCGGGCTTTACGTGATTTTAGAGCTAGTATTAATCTTATGCCGCTGGTTATTTTTAAGCAGTTAAGGTTGGGGGCACCCAAACCAGTATCTATGATATTGTTGATGGCAGACCAGACCATGAAAATGCCGATCGGTATTCTTTGTGATGTGTTGTTGAAGGTAGCATCCTTCATCTTTCCAGCCGATTTTGTGATACTTAATTTTGAGGTGGACTTCCAGGTCCTAATTTTTTTGGGCAGACCTTTTCTCACTATGGGTAGGGCATTGGTTGATATGTAGTTGGGATATATTAGTCTCAAACTCAACAATGAACAAGTGATCTTCAATGTATGTCAGTCGATGTGGAAGCCAAATGATATAAGAGTAGTGTCTGTAATAGATACCATTGATTACGAATTTGAAGAAATGATTGTTCTAATTGAGGAAAGGCTGGGTGTTAAAGCATTAGTAGCGGTGATTATGAATTTTAATAGTGATGAAATTTAGGATTATGATGAGATGGTGGGTGCTCTATATGGGAAAGGTTCTTACACATATGATCCAAAGAAGCTTGATCTAGATATGAAAAATAAAACCACTCATCCCGCTCGTCTATCTATCAAAGAGCCATCGATTTTTGAGTTGAAGGCCCTCCCATCTCACCTGCGCTACGCATTCTTTGGGTCGATAATACCTTGCCAATGATTATTGCAACTTACTTGGCTAAGACGAGGTAGAGGTGTTGTTATAATGTTGTAATGGTTCAAAAGAGCTATAGGGTGGACCATTGCAGATATTGTGGATATTCTGCCAACCATTTATAATCACAAGATCCATCTTGAACCAAATTATATACCTAGTATTGAGCATCAACATAGGCTAAATCTTCCTATGAAGGAGGTGGTTAAGAAATAAATCATCAAGTGGTTGGATGCTTGTGTAGTTTATCCTATTGTGGATAACAAATGGATCAATCCTATTTAGTGCATCCCAAAGAAAGGGAAAACTACTATAGTATCAAATGAGAAGAATGAGCTCATGCAAATGAGACTAGTCACAGGCTGGAGAGTGCACATAGACTACAGGAAACTAAACACATAACACAAAAGGACCATTTCCCAAGACCCTTCATAGACTAGATGATGGATAGACTTGCGGGAAGAGGTTGTTATTATTTTCTTGATGGTTATTAGGGTTACAATCAAATCACTATTGCTTCTAAAGATCAAGAGAAGATGACCTTTACTTGTATTTATGGGACTTTTCCATTAAAGAGAATGCTATTTGGGTTGTTCAACACTCCTACCACCTTTCAGAGATGCATGATATTGATATTCTCTGATATGATGGCAGAGACCATTGAAGTATTTATGGATGATTTTTCTATGGTTGGTGATAGTTTTGTGACTGTTTGGTCCATTTGGCCAATGCCCTTCATAGATGTGAGGAATGTAATTTGGTGCTAAACTGGGGAAATGCCACTTTATGGTTAAAGAAGAAATCCTGCTTGGGCACAAAATCTCAAAAAGGGATATAGAGGTGGATAAGGCAAAAATTATAGTAATTGAGAAACTACCACCACCAGTTTAAGTGAAGGGTATTTAGTGTTTTTTTGGACTATGTTGGTGTTTACAGGTGCTTCATCAAAGATTTCTCAAAGATTTTAAACCCTCTATTCAAGTATCTTGAGAAAGATGTGAAGTTTGATTTTGATGAAGAATGCCTGAAGGCTTTTTAGTGCTTGAAGGGGCAGTTGTTGTCAGCCCCTATTATAGTGTCTTCCGATTGGTCCTTACCATTTGAGATTATCTGTGATGCAAGTGGTGTGTCTTTAGGTGTTGTTCTAGGCCAAAGGCGAGAAAAAAATACTTCACCCTATTTAGTATGCTAGTAAGGCATTAAACCCTGCTCAAAATAACCATATTGTTACTAAGCAAAAGAGTTACTAGCAGTGGTTTTTGCCTTTGAAAAGTTTCGATCCTTTCTAATTGGGACTAAGGTTATTGTTCATACAAACCATGCAACATTGAGATACCTAATGAAGAAGAAAGATGCATAGCCAAGATTGATTTGTTAGGTTTTCTTGCTACAAGAATTTAATATTGAGGTGAAGTATTCAAAAGGAATAGAAAATCAAGTTGCAGATCACTTGTCCAGACCTAAGGAAGAAGCAATGTAGAATGTAGAGGATGGGCTTGAAATCAATGATACTTTATAGATGAGCAAATTTTGGCAGCATCGCAAGGCCTAATTCCCTAGTTTGTTGATTTTGCGAACTACTTAGCAAGTAATCTTGTCCCAGAAGACTTGTCCTTCTAGAAGTGAATGAAATTTATGCATGAGGTAAGGAAGTTCTTTTGGTACGAGCCTTATTTATTCAGGATATGCATGGATGGTATGATTCATAAATACATCCCAGAGGTGGAAATGATGAGTATTCTTGAGGCTTATCATGCTTCACCTATTGGGGGTCACCATAGTGGAATCCGTACAACCCATAAAATTTTGCAATATAGACATTACTGGCCTACAATCTACAAGGATGCTCACGACTTTGTACTCGCCTGTTATCAATGTCAATGTCAAGGTAATATTTTGAGGCACTATAAACTCCCTATGACCCCTATTTTAGAGTAAGAGCCATTTGATGTGTGGGGAGTTGACTTCATGGGACCATTCGTGAGCTCCTATGTTATGAAATACATTCTTCTTGTATTTGACTGTGTCCAAATGGGTTGAAGTGGTAGCGCTCCCTATTAATGAAGATAGAATTGTCATCGTATTCCTAAAAAGTATAGCTTTTCTTGACTTAGCACTCCACATATAATAATTAGTGACAGAGGTCCGCACCTCTACAATTTCTTGTTCAAAATCCTACTTGAAAAATATGGAGTAAAACATAAGGTGGAAACACCTTATCACCCTCAGACAAGCGGGCAGGTTGTGGTCTCCAATAAAGAGATTAAGTCCATATTGGTAAAGACTGTGAATGCCAATAGGATTAATTGGTCACCAAAGTTTGATGATGTATTATGGGCCTACTGGACAGTTTTTAAGACTCCCATAGGTGCCTCCCCATATCAGCTTGTATTTGGTAAAGCATGTCACCTGTATGTTGAACTTGGGCACAAGGCACTATAGGCATTAAACAAGTTGAATTTTGAGTGGCATGATGAAACAAAGATGAGGATGAGCAAAGTGAATGAGTTAGATGAATTTCAACTCTGGGCTTATGAGAGTTCTGCACTTTACAAGGAAAAGATGAAGTTGTATCATGATCGAAAAATCGAGAAAGAGTATTTGAGTTCAGTGATTAGGTGTTGTTGTATAACTCAAGACTTTGCTTGTTTTAAGGCAAGTTAAAGTTTAAGTGGTATAGGCCTTTCATAGTAGTGAGGGTGTTTCCATATGGTGCTATTGAATTGAAGCGTGATGGTGAAACCACGTTCAAAGTTAATAGGAAAAGGGTTAAGCACTATATGGGTAACACTGAGGAAGTAAAGGTATTTAATGATTTGAGCCTTGGTGAAGTCTGAGTAACCAAGGCAACTGAGTCGTGCCACAATATTAAATCAGGCGCTGCATGGGAGGCAACCCATGGGGTGGTTGGTGAAATCTGATTATCTAACCTATCCACGTTGTGCTGCAATGTTAAATCAAGCACTGCATGAGAGGGAGCCCATATTCTGTACTTATTTGATTATAGGGTAACTTGGTTGTTTAATGTGCGGGGATGGAGATTGCAGAAAAAGACCAATAAAAATTTTCTAGTGCTAGGCCTCACGTCTCACTAAACGAGTCGTAGTAAGACTATATGGCTCTTTCAGGAGTCATAGGGTGATAGAACTCAAACCACTCTCAGGTATTTGGTTTCTAGAGTCATTTCGACTCTCAAAATGAATCTTACCCAGTGACTACGACTCGCCACCCTGAGTCTTAAAGAGTGGAGGCCTAGGTAAGGTTCTAGTCCTTACGGAGGGAGTCTATGACCTGTAGTCATTGGTTACGCGTCATTAAGAAATATCGTAACAAGCTAGACATCAAATTACAATTAAATATAATGAATATCTAAATAATTGGTATTCCAATCATTCAAAAATAGTGACTCCCTCCATTCTCGTAAGCTACCAACCCAACTCAACCCAACTCTAAATTCATCCCAATATCAACTACATAAAATTTCCCAAGAATCGAATAATCTCAACTGGTAGGGCCTAAGATTCTTTGAAGTTAGGCTCAAAAGGAATCCAAGACAAGCAATAAAGTTAGTATTTTGTGTTTTAATTCTAAATTGTTAAAGTGATGCTTCAATGTGAAATGGTTTCTTGGATTTCTTGTTAAAAATCAAAATGCAGATCATTAGACGAGCCCTATTCTTGATTAATTTGAAAAATAAAAGTGATAATTGGAGTAAATGACGTAATGTGGACTAATTTTTGTTGTAAGGGATGAATTAAGGATGCTTGATATTGTTAAATTTTTATATTGTTGTGTTGGGATTAAAAATCGAAACCAACACCTCTAATCACTCTTGTTATAGTGGATACAGGACTCTTTACGATCTGTAAGGTCTCTTAACGAGTCATTACGTCACTCATAACCACTGGTAATATGATTTATTAGAAGAGTGTAGGTTCTGTTATTATTACGAATCATTGGTAATATGATTTATTAGAAGAGTATTGGTTCTGTTATCATTACGAATCATCCTAATGATTCATAGTCTCAGTATACAACTCAAAACCAGGAGTCATAATGACTGGAGAAGGTTTATCATTAAGAAAGTGTTTCTGGCTAGATAAAGAGTATTGGTAATGAGTTGTAATCTAAAATTACAACTCGTTATAAGGACTCATTGCTTGACCTGTGAATACAAAATAGGCATCCTTCCACTTTACGAGTCTCACTATGACTCGTAACTAGAGGCAACAATTCGTACCTTGAGTCATAGTGTGCCCAGATCTTGCCACACTAACATCCTATTTCCTTGTTTTTATATCTTTTTCATAGGACTAACTAATGGGTCTTACTCAGTAGGTAGTAATGGCTCTAAAAGGAAATTCATCAAAGAAGCAACCATCAAAGACACAAACCTCAAAAAAGCTTGGCCCACAAGTCAATTGTAAGATTGTAAATGAAGACACTGAGTTGTCAAATGGCTCAACAAAGGTATCCAGTAAAGGGGCTTGTGGAGCCAAGGGTATAGTGACCTTGGGGTCTGAAAGCAACTATGGAGGAGGACATACCCCTAGGTCTATACCAAGAATGATAACCCTAGCACCTTACCACCCTATTTACCATCATCCTCTGATAAGAAAAGTAGTGATAATAATGATGATGAAAATGGTGAGGATGCTGGTAAGGAAGAATCAAGTTCCAAGGATGAGATGATGAAAATGGGGTGACTACGAGAATGAGAATGATGACAAAAATGAGTCTACATCTGGAGAAGATAGCAGTGAGGAGAGTGGTGGTCCAATTAAAGAAATACCATCACCACGCATACCACCCACTCCACTTTTATCGAGGCCGCTCTAGTTCCCATCATTAAACGGTAAGGGTACCTCAAAATGCCGACCCTATATGAAAAAGACAGTACCATAAATCCTAAAAATGGAAAGACCCTGAGTAGTATTTATCTTAAGAGAAAGTTAACCACAATAGGTATGTATGAAATTCCCACCTTTGATGCCAGATTCAAAAAATACAAATTCAAATGGATGACTAGGGCACCAGGATAGTACAATGCAACATTTGTTCATAAGTTTTATGTTACATACCAGATGGAGATAAAAAGGAAAAACCCTCTAGGTCAGTTATGGAAGGGTGCATACCCAGTGTTAGATTTAGTGATTCGAGGTATTAAGGTGAGCATCTCAACTTAGACAATCTCTGGAGTACTACATGGGCCAGAATTTTTGCTTTCGTCCAACACTACAGAGATAGATTTTTGAGCAGAGAAGATGAAAAAAGTGAAGGTGAAATAAATAGGCTTAGAGGATAAGCTTGTTCAGTATTAGTGGACGAAGATATCAAAAATTCATCATCAATTAAGAAGAGCAGCCTGAAATTTCAAGTCAAGTCTTGGTGGACCCTAATACGACACAGGCTGAGTCGTACCTTGACAGACAATATTGTAGGACTAAATAAAGCAACCCTAATTGTAGGAATTAAGAATGTCTATAAGATTGATATGGCCAAATGGATTGCACCTGAGATCAAAGATAGGGAGACGAGTACCATCACGGTAATAACATTTCCTTGTCTCTTGACGCATATATGAATAGGTGCGGGAGTACCAGAGCTCCTAGGTATTGATCAGTCCATGAGGCCAAAAACTATAACAGATTTGGGTTTAATCAGAGATATTGCTAACCTGATCTCTAGGGTATCTAAGTCGAGGGCCACTATGATCCAAAGGTTTTTTGAGGCCCGTAGGCATAGACATGACACCACAGGGTTCACTGACATGGGTGACACCCCTATTGAGACCACCCAATCAGAGCCCCAGGCCTCTGATGTAATAGGTACATCCTAAACTCAACCTCTATCATCATCTGTAGTACCGCAGCTATCCATATCCTGGTCAGTTCTGACTGGCTATGTATTAGTGCCGCAGTCATTTTTATTGAAGGTACAGAAGAGGCTGAGTATGGTAGAGACGAAAGTGAGACTTATTGAATCAGGAGTAAAGCCTTAGGTTGAAAATAAGATATGAGATAAGATAAGAGCTCTCCAAACATAATTTTATGGGTCTGACAATCGTATTAGCCGGAAGCTGGAGGAGGTACAATCCCAAAATTTAGCAGATATAATGGGTGAGTTGGTTGAGTTCAAAAAGGAAGTTGATGATCTATACACTAGGCCACTCACCTCGATACATATCATAGAGGAGATCTTAGTATAAGAGAAGATACTAGTCATTTGGGTAGTTGGAGGTTCAACCCCTGCGAGTAATGTTAAAGCTGATGAAGGAGGTAGGAAGAGAAAGAAGAACAAAAAGAGGAAGAGAAGAACATAGGATGAAGATGTTGAGATTGCAACAAGAGAGAGTCTTTAAAGTGAAAGGGACCGTGAGAAGAGGGTCCAACATATGGCAGCGGGGGATGATAATTTGAGAGCCGCTAATGCTACTGGGATGAACAGTAGTATGACCCCGTCTTCTGATCCATTTTTAAGTGCATTGGCTACCATTGGTGCAACTATTGCTGAGAGAGTCCCGACAGCTATTGGGACCACTGATGTTGAGGATGGGACCTAATTTGAGGTCCCACGTGCTGATCAAGCTTGATTTGGAGCCTATAGAACCCAAGTATGTCTCCGCCCCTTGAGCACTAGGGACAGTGCATAGGTATTTAGTTAGGGGTGGGGTGTAGCGCATAGACTCTGTGAGTTGTTGTTGCCATGTTTATTTTCCTGCCGGCTATGATTTGAATACAAAATCAGCATATTGTGTTATGTTTTGTGATGTTTATGTTGTGTTATGTTTCTTGATGTTATGTGTGCGTTGTGTGATGTGTAATTTGGAGGAAACTTGGTATCTAAGGAAGTTAATGTTTTATTAACATGATTGTGCTGAAATTTTTGAATATGTTTTAAAAAATATGGTACCCCTCATAAAAATTTGATAACTGTATGATTTGTGTATGTGTTAGCCTACTGTGAATCTAGTAATGTCATTAGAATTAGGGACGAAATAACTGGGGCAAAAAATGGCATGAACTGTATAAAAAAAGTAACTAGCAATGTGACCTTGTACAATGTGTGTGTGAGGCATTACTGATTTCCTTATGTGTCAGGAATCCAGAACTTTCATGGTTCTCTTACTTAGGTTGTAGCTGAGTATGTTAGGAAATGATCATAGGCCATTTTTTGTTAGTAGCACACTTAGCCTAATTTTGAGCCTGTAGACCTATATTTTTTGTTTACACCAATTCACCTTCCTGTTTAAAGTACAATGAACATGTTTTGGCCTTGGTCCTCCTTGGACATTGTGCATCTCAGATCAGGAAAATCGTCTAAGTTGATGGTGGCTATTATAGAAATGTGTAGTAAAAATGGGTATGAAGAAAGGGTGTAGGCTGAAGAAAAATGAGTAGGATTGGGTGTGGTAGACAAAATGAAAATAAAAGAAAAAGAAAAAGATTATATAAAAAATAGAAAGTGCAAAAGAAGAAAAAGAGTGAATAAAAGAAACCATACCTAGCCTGAACAAGCAGTAAAAGAATAAAAAGGGAGAAGTAAATAAAAAGTTGGAAAAAGAGTGGACCATGAAGAAATCATAGTGCCAAGGTGGCTAAGTCACTAAAAATCCTCAAATATACCATACCATCCACAAGCCTACATTACAAGCCTAATAAACGTCTTGTAGTGATCATTACCAGGCTGTCCGAAAACTTAGGTAAAGAGAATATGGGCAAACCTATGGCATTTAGTATACACTGATTGAAATTTATTTGTGAGTGCGAGCGTCTTTTGACCATTCCTGCATTATTATGAGTCACCAAATTGATAGATAGAGACTTCTTAGACTTCGAGGGTACATGATTTGTAGTGATAGATTGCTTATCTGTCCGGGTAGTGTGTGTCTATGCCTATTTATTCGCTTCCAATGTAATTTCATCATTAGATTCCTGTGTATCACACCGTTGTACATGATTATTATGCACAGTTAAGTTTGGAAAAGTTAAAAATAGGAGGGGGTTAAAGTGTTTAAGCACTAATTGATAAGTCGACTGCTTGTATAACTGACAAGTTACCTTAAAACGAGTTAGAATAAATCAGTTTGGAGCTCAAAGAGTAGAATTGATGAGAAGAATTTGGGTTTGGAGAAGTAACATGACCCGACCCTCACCCATTTAACATTGTCGATCAAATGGGTCTGTTCTTTTCATATTTTGGAATTAATATTGATTTATTTTAATTAATGACATGAACCTCTAATAAGAGGCCACATGACCAAGTTGTTTATGAAAATCCATCGTTAAAAAGTAATAGCATGGATGAGTCAGTTTTATAACAGCGATGGCATGAATGATCCTAACTTCTAACCAATGGTGTAAATGAGCCATTTTTGATATTTCAGTGGCATATTTGAGCCTTTTCCCTATTATTTAGTATGTATTCGGGTACAAAATTCTATATATAAGCAATAAGAACTTCAACACTAGTTCAAGTCCAAGACAAGAGCACTTATGAAGTTCCTTAACACCTTCAACACTAGATAGTGAATAATTTATCTAAGAAGTGTGTTAATGTTCAGAAAACAGATGAAATAGAATTTTAAGGCAAGTCTCCTGACTTTAGGGAGTGTCCTTAAGGAATAATTTTCCTAACTGTACCTAAGGTTATGGAATATTCCTCCCAGGATAAAATGGCCTTCAATCCAAACAATTGCGGTACATCAAATTGTTAGATTCAACAAACTCACTCAACAATTTGATTGATCACACAGAATGTTTTTGAAGACAAGAAGAGAGTTTTTATTTCAGAAAATTTGTGCCTAAACCTGTGGATGAAAGCAAGTTTATATAGCCTATCAGATGCCTCTTCGAAAAGGTGGCAATGGTTCACTTAAAAGGTGTGACCTTTTTAGAAAATCATGTCTGTTCGTCCAAAGAATGTGTCTTTTCCAAACAGGCATACCATTTCATGAAACAGTGTGTCATTTCGTTGAAGGGTTGAATCCCTTCCGAAGCATCACTTTGTTTCTGTATAGCATTTCGAAACAGTGTCAGCCATTGCATGCATGTATATAAATGGAGGATAAAAAACACAGAAAAGCTATATTTTCCCTTTGGTATTTTCGAATTAAATTTATGTCAAATAAACTTTTTCCATTAATATAGATCTCATCGATTGATCATTTGACAAATCCAAATCCAAATCCAAAGCCGAAGCCGAAGCCGAGCTGAGCCGAGCCGAGCCAAGCCGAGAGAGAGATGACGATGACGGCACGAGGCATATCTTATTTCTTGCCTCACTTACCAAGTGGAATAAGTTTTTCTTAATATTAACACTTGAAAGTCACATTCTTCCACCAA
This sequence comes from Capsicum annuum, assembly GCF_002878395.1. Taxonomy (NCBI): domain Eukaryota; kingdom Viridiplantae; phylum Streptophyta; class Magnoliopsida; order Solanales; family Solanaceae; genus Capsicum; species Capsicum annuum. The sequence continues at coordinate 205,276,847 of NC_061119.1, read as the reverse complement.
TGTCGTAGAATTAGTAGACTTGCCATTTTAGAGTACACTTTCCATTTAAGTGTTTTTCTTCTCTATTTTTTCCTTCCACTAGATTCCCTCCATTTTCCAGTCAGACTTTTCATATACATTGAATCCAACAATCCCCCACATAAATGGAGAATGGATATTTTTTTCGTAATAAAAATTTACGGACAATTATGTGATCATCAATCAAAGACTGCTTGCATCTAGATAAGTGGGTTTCCCTTTAAACTTTCCGTATTGAACATGCATCAAATGTACTCGGTCAATCGATAGATTTGATATCTTTTTACCATCGAGCTTTAATGTACACCTAGAACACATGTCACACAACTAGCGTTTTACTATTTATGGTTCTCATGGTTTTGTTCTTTTCAGCCATGAACACGTCGTGGTTTCATGAGAGCTTAGAGAAAAGGGCTTTACTAACATTCTCCTTAAGCGGCTTCCACTTTTCCCTCACAAAGGTGATTTTTAAACATTCATTCCTCTATATTAAACTATTTGGTCAAATCTACCAAATTTAGATAATCATTAAAAGACTTTTCACCTTAAGTCTTATCCTTATTTACTAAACATTGTCTACATCATGAGAATGGGATGCGGTATATTGACAATCTTGAACCTGTCAGACACAAATTTGTTTGATCTCCTTGAACCTAGCTATTGGGATCTCCAGTCTACTAGGTAGAGTTGCCGTCCTATGCCTTAAACCAATTCCCTTGGATGTCCTTTCCACTCTTTCTCTAGATAGGCCTTTTTGTAAGTGGATTCGACATATTATCCTTTGACTTTACATAGTCAACATTAATAATTCAACTAAAGAGAAGATCCTTAATGGTATTATGTCTCTATCATATGTGATAAGATTTAACGGTGTACATCATGCTCCCTGCCCTACCCATTGTCGCTTGGCTATCACAGTGTATACATACTGGTGCCACTGGTTTGGGCCAATAAGGAATATCTTCCATGAAATTTTGGAGCCATTATTCTTCTTCACCGGCTTTATCTAATGTTATAAATTCAAATTCCATTGTAGAGCGAGCAATACAAGTCTGTTTGGATGATTTCCAAGAGACTGCTCCTCCACCGATAGTAAAGACATATCCACTTATGGATTTTACTTCATTTGATCCGGTGATCCAACTTGCATCACTATATCCTTCGAGTACTGTAGTATATTTATTATAATGCAAGGCATTGTCTTGAGTGTATTTAAGATACCCCAAAACTCTTTTTATTGCCATCCAATGAGTTTTGTTAGGATTACTCGTGTACCGACTCAATTTACTTATAATCCATACTATGTTTGGTCATGTATAGTTCATTATATACACTAGAAATCCCAATACTCTTACATACTCCAATTGTGATTCACTTTCACCTTCATTCTTTCAAAGTGCAAAGCTCACATCCAATGGAGTCTTGGCAATACCAAATTCCATATACTTGAATTTGTCAAGTACATTTTCGATATAATGAGACTCTAACAATGCCAATTCTTGTGGAGTTCTATGGATTCTTATTCTTAAGATCACATCCACAACTCCAAGTTCTTTTATATTCGAACTTGCTCTCGAGCATTCATTTCATTGCATTTATGTCTGAAATATTTCTACTAATGATCAACATATCATCCACATATAAACACACAATTACTTGGTGATTTGGAGTGTCTTTAATATAAACACATTTATAACATTCATTTATCTTGAATCCATTTTCCAACATGGTTTCGTCAAACTTTGCATACCATTGCTTAGGTGCTTATTTTAGTTCATAAAGTGACTTAATAAGTTTACACACCTTATTTTGTTTTCTTGGAACCACAAAACCCTCAGGCTATTCCATGTAAATTTCTTCCTCTAATTCTCTATTTAAGAATGAGGTTTTCACATCCATTTGATGGATTTCAAGACCATATACCGCTTCTAAGGCAATTAACATTCGAAGGATACCGAAGAGTATGTATCAAAGTAATCCAGACCTTCTTTTTGTTTGAAGAATTTTACTACAAGTCTTGCCTTGTATTTGTCAATAGTACCATCCATTTTCATTTTCCTTTTGAAGATCCATTTAGAACCTAAAGGTTTATTTCCTGAAGGAAGATCAACCAATTCTCATGTATGATTGCTTAAGATTGAATCAATCTCACTATTGACTGCCTCTTTCCAAATGGATGAGTCTGATGACGACATCGCTTCTTTAAATATTTGAGGCTCATTTTCTAAGAGAAATGTTACAAAATCTGAACCAAACGAAGTTGATGTTCTTTGACGTGTACTACATCATGGATTTTCTTCATTATGTACATTCTCACTTGGTTCATCTCGAGGTCGTTTAGACCCCCACTAGACTGTTCATATCTAGTTTTTTATGAATAAGTGTTTTCAAAGAATTCAACATTATCTAGTTCAATTATCATATTTTCATTAATATTCGGATGTTCGGATTTATGAACTAAAATCCGACATGCTTTACTACTTTTAGCATATCCTATGAACACATAGTCCACTGTCTTAGGTACGATCTTTATCCTTTTAGGTATAGGAACTTGAACCTTTGCTATACACCCCCACACTTTAAAATATTTCAAGTTGGGTTTCCCTCCTTTCCATTTTTCATAAGGAATCGATTATGTCTTACTATGGAGAACTCTATTGAGTATACGATTGCTGTAAGGATAGCCTCCCTCCATAAGTTTTATGATAAACCTGAACTTATAAGTAAGACATTCATCATTTTCTTCAAAGTTCGGTTTTTCCTTTCCGTAATTCCATTAGATTGAGGTGAATACGGGGCCGTAGTTTAATGGACAATTCCATTCTCTACACATATTTCGTCGAAGGGAGATTCATATTCTCCGCCCCTGTCACTTCTTATCATTTTTATTTTTTCTCTCTAACTGATTTTCAACTTCAGTTTTGTATTGCCTAAACGCATCTATTGCTTCATCCTTACTATTTAGCAAGTACACATAACAATATCTAGTGCAATTATCAATAAAAGTTATGAAATACTTTTTCCCACCACGTGATGGTGTTGACTTAATATCACAAATGTCAATATATATTAAGTATAATGGATTGGAATTCCTTTCAACGGACTTATAAGAATTCTTTGCATACTTTGATTCCACACACGTTTGACACTTTGATTTATTGCACTAAAAGTTTGGCAAAACTTCTACGTTAATCAGTGTTCATAATGTTTTGTAATTAGCATGGCCTAAACGTTCATGCCACAAATCATAAGACTCAATCAAGTAAGAAGAAATTGAACTTTTATTGATTTTAACATTCATTACATTCATTTTGATCAGGCCCTCAGTGAGGTAGCCTTTTCCTACATACATTTTTCCTTTACTAAGTACAATTTTTTTGGAAACAAAAATACATTTGAATCCGTTCTTGTCTAGAAGTGAAACAAAAATCAATTTATTCCTTAACTCTGGAACATACAAGACATTTTTAAGAGTAAACACTTTAACGAAAGTCATCTTCAAGCACACGTTTCTAGTTCCTTCTACTTTTGCAGTAGTAGAGTTAGCCATGTAGATCATTTCTTCTACTTGAGCAGGAGCGAACGTCGAAAACAACTCTTTGTTGGCACAAACATGGAGGGTGGCACTAGAATTCATCCACCATTCACGAGGATTCTCCACCAAGTTGCATTCTAAAATCATAGCACACATATCATCACATTCTTTGTTGGACTCAATCATGTTTGCTTGGTCGTTTTTCTTGCCTTTCTTAGGGGTACGACAATCCATGGATTGATGTATGAGCAGATACTAATACATTTGAGGCTTTTAACTAAGAATAATTGCAAAGTCTTAAGTAACTTTTATCGTTTTTGATTATTTTATGTTTGATTTTGCAGTAGAAGCTGATATGATAGAGAACCAACAATAATGGAAGCAAAAAGGCTGAAATCTGAAGCAATTAAAAGACAAGTCCAGCTGACGGCATTCATGATAAGTCGTCATCCCGGTGATAGGCTATCAAGGCCATCGTCAGTCTTAAACAGGGAATGAGTTCGAGTTGGTAGAATCGAAGACATTTTGTGATAGGCCATCATAATGGTGATAAGTCGTTAGGAATGCCATTAGACTTAGGCAGGACATGATAATTGGAGCAAAGTGTGACGACATTTTTGATAAGTCGTCACAGTCCTGATAAGCCGTTAGAAGTTGCCATCAACCTAAGACAGGACTAGTGCAGATTTGAAGAAGACCTGATGACATTCTTTATAAGTTGTAAGGATCCTGATATGGCGTTACCAATAGTTATCATCTATTCCGAGAAAAATCCATAATCTTGATTTTGTTTCCTTATTTAGGGTGAAATATTTAAAGCTTTGTTTTAGAGTTTTCTAGGGATAATTCCAGATAGGCCCGCACATTGAGTTTTGACAATACTTTTGATATTTTCTCTCTTTATTTCTTGACTTTAACAACACAACTATTTTTGAGAGATTATTATCAGTATTTTGGGATTTTTCCTTTCTGATCAAATCTTCGATTCACTAGTTATTATTCATCTATGTAAGTTTATCTTTCAAATCATGAATTCAATTATGTGTTTCATTTGTTACATCATGAGTGGCTAAAATCCATTAACCGGAGTTATGGGATCTCGGGTTAGGTCTTGATGAGGTGCTAAGTATTCAAGATTCAAAAGTGGTAGGATTTCTTAATAATTCTTAAGTTTTAATTAATGTCTGTTGGTTGCAAACAGTCGACACACCTTCTTTAATTTACTTGAGAAAGAAATCAAATATAGTAGGAAGTGAATTATCAACAGGGATTCGGAAATACTTCGTTTAATAATCGGCGCTGTAACAAGGTTGGTTAACTGGAGGTAAAATCTGGGAAGTAAATAGAAATACCCTAAGTCCGAGAGGATTAGGGAATTAAATACTTAAGTAGGTCGAGAGACATTTAAGCATAACATCGATAAAGATAGCTTGTTATCCTACCCACCGTTAGAATCTTGAACCACTTTTAGCATCTATCATGTACCGAAAGCCCTAGTGAACATAATTCTGGTTATTTCATAAACTCTTTATTTACAAACACCAAAAGTAAAGTGACAAACAACAAGTTGTTAAACCTAAACCCCCTATTTTATCTTTTCATATCATTTGTTTGAATTTAACTTGTAGCTTTACTTTCAAACTAGTTTAATCGCCACTCACATTGATCCCTATGGATTCGACCTTGACTCCAAAGTTGGGTAAATATATTGACAACGACCGCCTTTCACTAAATTGAAGTGTAAGTTGAGCATTATCATGGACTTGTGACCAATCTTTCCACAATTGAAGAACTTTCCCTTGAATTTCTTCTTGGGTTGATTGCTTCCATGTTCAACTTTCTTCCTTTTCTTAGAATTGTTTTGGTCATCTTCTATAGTATGTGCTCCATTAATTGTAGAATTACCTTTTGACCTTCTCTTGGAAGCCTTATTATCCTTTTCAATACGTAGTCGGACAATAAGATCTTCGACGGTCATCTCCTTGCATTTGTGCTTCAAGTAGTTTTTGAAGTCTTTCTACATGGGTGGTAGCTTCTCAATTATCACTGCTACTTGAAATGCATCATTCATAGTCAAACCTATAAAATAGTTTATGTAAGTACTAAGAACATTTTCAATTTGTTCAACAAAGGTATTTTTTAAAGATATACCTTCCGCTAGGATATCATGGATGATTACTTGTAATTCCTGCACTTGAGAGACAACTGACTTGCTATCTATCATTTTAAAGTCCAGGAACCTTGCAAAAAAAAATTTCTTAATTCCCGCATCCTCTATCTTTTATTTTCGTTCTAGTGCCCCCCACAATTCCTTTGATGTCTTAGTTCTACTGTAAATATTATAGAGGTCATCTTGGAGACCACTCAATATATAACTCCTGCAAAAGAAGTCTGAGTGTTTCCAAGCCTCTACTATTATGAAATGCTCTTTGTCCGAGGTTTTCTTGGGCACCTAAGGAGCATCCTCACTAGTGAAACTTTGAAGACATAGAGTGGTGAGGTAAAAGAACATCTTTTGTTGCCATCACTTGAAGTCAATGCCCGCAAACTTTTCGGAATTTTCAACAGGTGCCATAGGTTACGGAGTATTTGCTTCACTTGTCGTGGCAATGGTAGTTGCCTCCATAGTCGTAGCATCATGCATTTGACTATCATTCGTCATTCTTCCTGTCACCACAACATAGTAAATTTAGTATTGTTTCAGAATACTACTAATAAAGTTAAACAACTTTAAACTCTTCTTCTTGTTTCTAGTTTAACAATGAATTTTTTATGACTTCCAATTGTCAACCGAATGATCTTTAACTTGTGATGAAGATTTTATTTCTTCAAATCAATAGTTAAGTTCAAACGGAGTAGAAAGCTAAAAGCTTTAATCTTCAGAAGCAAGCAATACAGATTCTGAAACAATAAGATTATTCCTTAAGATTGTTATTTAATATGTATTCGGGTACAAGAATCTATATATAAGCAATACAAACTTCAAAACTAGTTCAATTCCAAGACAAGAACACTTATGAAGTTCCTTAACACCTTCAACACTAGATTATGAATAATCTATCTAAGAAGTGTGTTAATGTTCAGAAAAGAGATGAAATAGAATTTTAAGGCCAAGTCCCTCGACTTCATGGAATGTCCTTAAGGAATAATTCCCCTCATTATACCCGAGGTTATGGAATTTTCCTCCCAGGATAAAATGGCCTTCAATTCGAACAATAGTGGTTCCTCAAATTGTTGGATTCAACAAACTCACTCAACGATTTGATTGATCACACAAAATGTTTTTGAAGATAAGAAGAGAGTTTTTATTTAATAAAATTCGTGTCTAAACCTATGGATGAAAGAATGTTTATATAGTCTATCAGATGCCTCTTCGAAAAGGTGGAAATGGTTCACTTAAAAGATGTGACCTTTATGGAAAATCATGTCTGTTCATCCAAAGAATGTGCCTTTTCTGAACAGGCATACCATTTCATGAAACAATGTGTCATTTCGTTGAAGGATTGCATCCCGTTCGAAGTATCACTTCGTTTTTGCATAGCATTTCGAAACAGTGTCAGACACTGCATGCATGCATATAAATGGAGGATAAAAACACATAGAAAAGTTGGATGACGGCGCGAGGCATCTCTTATTACTTGCCTCACTTACTAAGTGAGGTAAGTTTTTCTTAATATAAACACTTGAAAATCACATTCTCCCACCAATGTGGGAGAATTAGTAGACCTTCCATTTTAGAGTACACTTTCCATTTTAGAGTACACTTACCATTTTAGTGTTTTTCTTCTCTATTTTTTTCCTTCCACTTGGTTCCCTCCATTTTCCATTCACACTTTTCATGTACATTGCACCCAACATTCCCTAGCAGAAATAAACTCTTAACTACGACGTAAATTTGAACCTTTTCCCAATGATACACTTATTACTTTGGTGCATGTACTTATAGCAAGTTTTCTAACACTGAATCTTGAAAACAAAATTTTATGTGACAATTTTTTTTTCATAAACTACTTGAGTTTTAGCCTCTAAAATATTACAAATGAATTATTTGACTTAAAAAGATGCTTGTTTTTGGAAAATTTAGTTGCTGGGCCAGACTTCTCATTTTTCAAATTTGTTAATCTGGAATCCTTATAGATATTAAGGAAACTCGCTTGAACAATCAATGTTTGCAGATTTCAGTTCCTAAATTTATCTTTAAGTCTCTTTCAATCATCATATTAGGAAAGAGAACTATATTTGAGCCTCCAAAAATGAAATGTGTGTCCTTGGAATTTCTGTCATAGGTTGAGGAAACTTATGCATTTTCGTTAAATTCTTCTTCCGAATAAATAGATCACCAAAATCAATTCAAGAACATGAGCTCTCTCGAATATCATTGAGTTGAAGAATATACAGTCAAACATACACAATAAATATTAAAGGGAAATAGCTCTATTTCCAGCTTGAACTATACGCCAAAATGCTGAGATACACCCCAACTTAAAGGGGGTCCTATTACCCCTAGACTAATTAAAATCGTATTTTTGACTATCTTAATGCCTATGTGGCACATACGTGAACGTTCAGTGTGTTGGTACATGTACGTGCCATGTATATACTACGTAGGCACTAAGGTTGTCAAAAATACTATCTTAATTAGTCTAGGGATAATAGGATCCCCTTAAGTTCGGGTGTTTCTTAGCAATTTCGCTTATAGTTCAGGGGTGAAAGAGGGTATTTTCCATTAAACCAAGAAACTGAAGTCTAAACTAAATCATCATCCAGTTCCCACAATATAAATTGTTCCATGAAGGAGGAAAAGTACAGCACAACTAGAATTAACAAGCTATAAGATATTACAACATCGAACCAAACTACCATATTGAATGTTGTTGTTGCTCGTCCTTTCCTTGAGTCATACTATAACAAGGTAACATAAATTAGAAATATAAAATATCCCATTCATAATCAAATCATGTAAACTAAAGTCAAGAAATATCAAAAATAACTTTTGAATAAAAAAAAAGAATATAAAGAATATTTAGCTCATGGATACATCATTATATATTATTTTCTAAAAGTTACTAAAAGACGATTATGTAGAGATATCACTCAATTATTCGTGTACTGATCAATAGAGTACGCTACCTATGATTTTTCTTATATTCACTTCATAGTAACCTACTAGTGAAACAAGTTACCTAACGTGTTTCAGTTATGTGGTGAACTGTATAAGTAAATGAGACAGTGTTTTTCACGCGAAGAACATCTGACACAAAAAGATGTGAAAAACCACGATTTATACCTCTACAGGATTTCACCCCAATTTCACCACAAACTTCACTAAAGAACTTTGAGCCTCAGCAACAACAAATTACAAGACATGTAATCTTGAAAATATAAACTCTAAATCCTACTCAACAAAACTCACAAACCTCCCAAGGTATGTGATCCCAAGTCTTCGAGTTTTCTAACTTGAAGAGAATTATCCTAATTCGATTTATACTTACTTCACTGAACCTAATATTACATCAAAATTACAATTCAAAACCAACCCTAATACATAGAAACTAAGACACCTTAATTTTCCTAGTATTAATTAGAATCAGGTTCAGCAATGTGTTCCTTCAATCTTGAAGCTGCAAACAGCTAAGTCAATTTGTCAATTGCATTTTTTCTTTGTAAGTATGTAAGTGACTACGAAGATCACTCACTCTATTTAAACACAACTTCTCAAGGAGTTCTTCATCAGATCAAACTTCTTTCTTCATCATAACTCTTGTCTTTCTAGATTTTTACTTCAACTAAAATCTTTCTTCAACTCAACTTCTCTTATATTATATTCAACTCAACTTGGTTATCCATTTCAGAAATCACGCACTCTTGTCTTCTCAAATCAGCCGATCTCTTTGAAGACTATCCTGCTTTCTATGACTGAACATCAATGAACCACTTCAACTAACATATATTTGCTATTTTGTCAATCACTAAAACATCATGAACTCCAACATATACTTATAAAAAGATTTCTAACACTGAATCTTGGAAGTAACATACACACACACACATATATATATATATATATATATATAAACTACTTAATTTATTTAAACTCAAAAGCCTCCAAAACAACACAATTCATTGTGTACATCCTTGCACCTATAATTATAGTTTGTTCAGACATTATAATGAATCATTTTGCACGAGATAATGCTTCAAATTCAAACATATTAGATTGGATAAAAATAAAATGCAGAAAGAATACCTCGAAATATGAGTTCATATTAAATTTTCTTTTTCACAATTCTATAAAATTTTATCTCTTTGTCCATTTCACAATATCCAACAATACTTGTCTAGTTTGAAATAAATGAATAATTTACCTATTTTACTCTTAGAATTAAATACGATTCACTATCCAATGTATTTTTCAAAACATTAGCTTTATAAGATTCAAAGGCTAATATGGTAAAACTATCCGTATCGCTATTTCTTAACCTATGTGTCAAGTCAATAGTGGATAACTATTGATGGACGGAGTGAGTAACAATTATACCAAATGTGGTCACATTTAGCAAGCTTAAACTAGAGTACCAAAACTTCTCAAAAATATGTTTAAGGGGCCATTTTGAACTACCCTAAAATATAAGAAATATTCTTGTTATTTTCTCTCACATTATAGGATTTTAACCAAATTTTGTCAAAGTTATTTTTGTGAAATAATATGGGGAAAATCTAAATAAATTTTGTGTATGAAATGACTTGTATAAATGAGAAACAAAGTGGAACCTTGATAAATATATCCATACATGGATTGGAGAAATGAACATCCATGGGGCTGTTTCCGAGGTCTTCTTGTTCTTGTTGAATTTGTGCATCACATTCCCCAAGTTGGGGAAGACAACCTATTATCTCAATCAGTTGTAGTGTGTGGATTTCTGCAAACTCGATGGGCATCTCTTTCAAATAAGGGCAACTTCTAAGCACAAGTCACTCAAGGATAGGAAAATTGTCATTTGTGGCTTTCCAGTACTTGAGAAGATTACCTTCAATTAGCAAAAGCTTCAATCGAGTAAATCCCTTAAATATTGGATGCCATTCTTCGCCCCAACAAGCATCAACCATCAGCTTCAACACCTCAAGGTTAGGCAACTTATCTATGATGTCCAAGTACGACCAACTTAGATAAGTATTTTTTAACTTCAGCTTCTTGAGCGTTGCTGGAAAATATTTTGCACTTGGAATGCTCACTGGCAAAATGCGTGACCTCCAAATATTGGTTCCAGTTAAACTCAATGTTTTAAGTTGATGCAGATGGACAAGATTGTTGAAAAGTCCGAATTCCCGAAAACTTTCATAGTCAGTCTCAAATCCATTGATTCCTAAATTTTTAACATTCTGAATCCCAAAAAGAACCTCCTTCGTGGAACAATGTGGAGACAAGTGAGATAATTTGTAAGTTTGAAAAACCCATGTGTCTCCCTTTATCAACAGATATGCTTGGGGGATTTGGCAGATAAAATTTTCTCACTTTGAGATGCCTTAACTGCATTAGTCCCCAAGTATCTGTAGAGGGAACCTATGAATCTTCATGTGACACAAGTCCAAGACTTTGAGTAATTTGAAATGAATAAGCGTTGATTCAATAACAAAAGTTGAATAATTACCACAAAAAAAAATAGAGCGGGTTCATTTCAAAAGATCATTGTTTCCAAGATCTCTCAGCTTATGATGTCCAAGGGTAAGAAGAGCCCTATAAAGACCATAGGGAAAATCATGAATTTCATCACCCCTCAAGCTCTTAAAGGGCTGTATTTTATGCCTACTGACAGATTGACATTCTGAAGGAACATAATTTGTGTCTGATATTTCAAGCAGAGCGCCGTTCATGATAAAAACGTTTCCCCTTTGAACTTCTTTTAAGCACAGGTCATATATTATATCATGAACCTTACATGATCTAATTTTTGTTCCATCTCGACTTTCTTGCAGACGAAGACTAGACATCTATCAATAAGATCTTGTAAATGTTGGGTTCATAGTATATGAATGAAGTGTGAATAGAAAAAATGGAGAGAAAAATGGTGGAAGAAAGGAGATACCAATTTAGAAGGTATACTCCCAAATTGGAAAGTCCACTAATTCTCCCACATTGGTGGAAGAAGGGAACTTTGTAGTGTTTATATTAATGAACACTTACTCCACATGATAAGTGAGGCAAGAAAATAGAGATGCCTCGCGCTGTCGTCGTTGTTGCTCGGCTCGGCTTCGGCTTCGGCAAATGATTGATCGATGAGATCTATCTTTTTGGATGAATTTTATTTGATGATCCGAATTTACCAAATAGTAAAACACAACAATGTATTTTGATTCTCCATTTATACATACATGCAGTTTTTTGAAACAGTGTAGTTTGATGCATTGTTTCTGCAAACGGATGCACTGTTCTGATGAACAGATGCACTGTTCCAGTGAACAAATGCACTGTTACAGTAAACAGATGCACCGTTCTAGTGAACTGATGCACTGTTCCAGCAAACTGATGCAATGTTTCGATGAAATGACACAATGTTCCACACGAACTGGTATGTACTATTTCAACAAAATGATGCACTATTTTAAGTAAACAGACATGCATTTTTAGAAAAGTCACACACCTTTAAATTGAACCAATGCCACCGTTCTGAAAAGGCATCTTGTGGCTATATAAATGTAGTTTCATCCACAGGTTTTGATATAGAAATTTTCAGATTACACAACTCTTCTTGTCTTCAAAATACTCTTTGTGATAAATCAAACTGTTGAGTGCGTTCGAAGAATCCGACTATTTGAGATACCACTATAGTTGAATTGAAGGCCATTTTATCTTGGGAGGAAAATTTCCACAACCTTGGGTACAGTGAGGGGAATTATTTCCTTAAGAAAACTCCGTGAATTCAAATGACTTGCCCTTATTCATTTCTGTTTCATCTATTTTTCAGAAAAATAGAATACACCTCTTAGAAAGGTCATTTTGATCTTGTGTTGAGGTTATTTGATATACTTCATTGTGTTCTTGTGTATAAACTTGAACTAGTTGAAGTTGTTGTTCTGCTATACAGATTCTGCATACCCGAATATATTGTGGAAAAAACAATCTTAAGGAAATAACACTTTACAGAATCTGTATTGCTTGTTTTTGGAGATTCAAGCTTAAGCTTTCTACTCTGTTTGAATTTAACTAGTGATTAGAAGACATAAAATCTTCATCACAAGTTAAGGTTCACTTTGTTGACGATTCAAAGTAATAAAAACTTCATCGTTAACTAGAAACAAGAAGAGTTTCAAGTTTTTTAACTATATAAATAATATTCTGAAAAAATACTAAGTTTTCTGTCTTGTGGTGACAGGAAAAATGACAACTGAAAGTCAAATGATGGATGCAACAACGTCTGTGGGGGAAACTAATATTTCCACATCAAGTCGCACAAATGCTCTGCCAATAATGGCACTGGTGGAGAAGCCCAAAAACTTTTTGGGAATTGACTTCAAGCGGTGGCAGCAAAAGATGTTCTTTTACCTCACCACTTTATGTATGCAACGGTTCCTCCTGAGGTACCCGAGGGAACCTCGGACAAAAAGCGTTTCATAATTGTAGAGTCATGAAAACATTCAGACTTTCTTTGCAGGAACTATATTCTGAGTGGTATCCAAGACGACCTTTATAATATTTATAGTGGGACCAAGACATCAAAGGAACTGTGGGGGGCACTTGAAAGGAAATATAAGACGGAGGATGCGGGAAGTAGAAATTCCTTGTTGCATGATTCCTAGACTTCAAAATGATAGATATCAAATCTGTTGTCTCTCAAGTGCAGCAGTTGCAAGTCATCATACATGATCTCCTAGTAGAAGGTATATCTTTGATAAACACCTTAGTTGAACAAATTAAAAATGTTCTTATTCTCACATAAACTGTTTTGTAAGTTTAATTGTGAATGATGCTTTCCAAGTAGCAGCGATAGTTGAGAAGCTTCCACCTTTGTGGAAAGACTTCAAAAACTACTTAAAGCATAAACGCAAAGAGATGACTGTTGAAGATCTTATTGTCCGACTTCGTATTGAAGAGGATAATAAAGCTGTCGAAAGAAGGTCAAAGGGAAATTCTATAATTAATGAAGCACGTATTGTAGAAGATGAACAAAACAATTCGAAGAAAAAAAGAAAGTTAAACATAGAAGAAATCAAATAAAGAAAAAATTCAAGGGAAAATGCTTCAATTGTGACAAAATTGGCCACAAGTCGACAGATTGTCGAGCCCCGAAGAAAGGCAAGAAAAAGGATCAAGCAAATATGATTGAATCCAAAAAATAATGAGATGATTTGTGTGCTATATTTACAGAATGCAACTTGATGGGAAATCCTCAAGAATGGTGGATGGACTCTGGTGCCACCTGCCATGTTTGTGCTAACAGAGAGTTGTTTTCGTCATTTTCTCCAGCTCAAGTAGAAAAAATGATCTACATGGCTAACTCTGCTACTGCTAAGGTGGAAGGAACAGGAAAAATATGCTTGAAAATGACTTCGGGCAAGGTCTTGACACTTAAAAATGTCTTGTATGTTCCCAAATTATGTAGGAACTAGGAACTTAATCTCTGTTTCACTTCTAGATAAGAACGGATTCAAATATGTAACCGTTTCTGGAAAAATTGTAATTAGCAAAGAAGAAATGTATGTAGGAAAAGGCTATCTAACAGAAGGCCTTTATAAGATGAATGTAATGACTGTTGAAATAAATAAAAGTTTGAATTCTTCTTATGTGATTAAGTCTTATGATTTATGGCATGAACATTTAGGCTATGTTAATTACAAAACATTATGAAAACTTATTAACTTAGGAGTTTTTCCAAACTTTGAGTGCAATAAATCTATGTGTCAAACATGTGTGGAATCAAAGTATGCGAAGCATCCTTATAAGTCTATTGAAAGGAATTCCAATCCCTTAGACTTAATATACATTGACATTTGTGATATGAAGTCAACACCGTCACGTTGTGGGAAAAAGTATCTCATAAATTTTATTAACGATTGCACTAGATATTGTTATGTCTACTTGATAAGTAGTAAGGATGAAGCAATAGATGCGTTTAGGCAATATAAAACTGAAGTTGAAAATCAGTTAGACAAAAAGATCAAAATGATAAGAATTGATAGGGGCGGAGAATATGAATCTCCCTTTGCGCAAATGTGTAGAGAATGGAATAATCCATCAAACTACGGCCCCGTATTCACCTCAATCTAATGGAATTGCTAAAAGGAAAAATCAAACTTTGAAGGAAATAATGAATGCCTTACTTATTAGTTCTAGTTTACCGCAAAACTTATGGGGGGAAGCTATCCTTACAGCCAATCGTATACACAACAGAGTTCCCCATAGTAAGGCACAATCAATTCCTTATGAAAAATGGGAAGAAAGGAAACCCAACTTGAAATATTTCAAAGTGTGGGGGTGTCTAGTGAAGGTTCAAGTTCCTATACCTAAAAGGGCTAAGATAGGACCTAGAACGGTGGACTGCGTGTTCATAGCATATGCTAAAAGTAGTAAAGCATGTCGATTTTTTGTTTCATAAATCCAAACATCGGGTAATTGAATTAGACAATGCTGAATTATTTGAAAACATTTACCCATATAAAATCAAACATGAACAGTCTAGTGGAGGATCTAAATGAACTTGAGATGAACCAAGTGAGAATGTACGTAATGAAGAAAATCCAAGATGTCGTACATGTCCAAGAACGTCAACTTGATTTGGATAGGATTTTATAATATTTCTCTTAGAAAATGAGCCTTAAATAGTTAAAGAAGTGATGTCATCGTCAGACTCATCCTTTTGGAAAGAGGCAGTCAATAGTGAGATAGATTCAATCTTAAGCAACCATACATGGGAATTGGTTGGCCTTCATCCCGAAAATAAACCTTTAGATTCTAAATGGATCTTCGAAAGGAAAATGAAGGCGGATGGTACTATTGACAAATACAAGGCAAGACTTGTAGTAAAAGGCTTCAAATAGAAGAAAGGCATTGATTACTTTGATACATACTCGCCAGTAACAAGGAAAACCTCGATTCGAATGTTAATTACCTTGGTGACGATATATAATCTTCAAATCAATCAAACGGATGTAAAACTCGCATTCCTAAATGGAGATTTGGAGGAAGAAATTTACATGGAACAACCTGAGGGTTTTGTGGTTCCAGGAAAGGGAAACAAGGTGTGTAAACTTGTCAAGTTATTTTATGGACTAAAGCAAGCACCAAAACAATGGCATGCAAAGTTTTACCAAACCATGTTGGCAAACGGATTCAAAATAAATGAATGTGATAAATGTGTTTATATTAAAGACACTCCAAATCACCAAGTCACTGTATGTTTATATGTGCATGATATGTTGATCATCAGTAGAGACATTTTTGACATAAATGCAACAAAATGAATGCTCCAAAACAAGTTTGATATGAAGGACCTTGGAGTTGCAGATGTGATCTTAGGTATAAGAATTCATCGAACTCCACAAGAGTTGGCATTGTCACAGTCTCATTATATCAAAAAGGTACTTGACAAGTTCAAGTATATGAAATTCGGTATTGCCAAGACTCCATTGGATGCGAGATTTGCACTTTGAAAGAATGAAGGTAAAAGCGACTCGAAATCAGAGTACGCAAGAGTATTGGGATGTTTAATATATATAATGAACTGTACACGACCAGACATTGCATGCGCTATCAGTAAATAGAGTTGTACACGAGTAATCCCGATAAAACTCACTAGATGGCAATGAAAAGAGTTCTGGGGTATCTTAAATACACTTAAAATTATTCTTTGCATTATAATAAATATCCTGCAGTACTTGAAGGATGAAGGATATAGTAATGCAAATTGGATCACCGAATTGAACGAAGTAAAATCCATAAGTGGATATGTATTTACTATCGGTGGAGGAGCAGTTCTTGGAAATCATTCAAACAGACGTGTATTGCTCACTCTACAATGAAATCTGAATTTATCGCATTAGATAAAGATGGTGAAGAAGCAGAATGGCTGCAAAATTTCTTGTAAGATATTCCGTATTGGCCTAAGCCAGTGGCACTAGTATGTATACACTGTGATAGCCAAGAGACAATCGGTAGGGCAGGGAGCATGATGTATAATGGTAAATCTCGTTATATAAGACGAAGATATAATACCATTAGAGAACTTCTCTCTAGTGGAATTATCACTATAGACTATGTAAAGTCAAAGGATAATGTATCGGATCCACTTACAAAAGGCCTATCTAGAGAAGGAGTAGAAAGGACATCTAAGGGAATGGGTTTAAGGCCTAGGACAAGTCAGCATGGCGGTAACTCTACCTAGCAGACTGTAGATCCCAAGAGCTAGGTTCAAGGAAATCAAACAAAGTTGTGTCTGACAGGTTCAACATTGTCAATTGCCCAACCCATTCTCATGATGTAGACAATGTATCATAAACTAGGATAAGACTTAAGGGGAAAAGTCTTTTAATGATTATCTAAATTTGGCTAATTTAACCAAATAGTTTAATCTATAGGATTGAACGCTTAGAAATTACCTATGCGAGGGCGAAGTGGAAGCCGCTTCAAAGAGAATGTTAGTAAAGGCATATTCTCTAAGCTCTCATGAAAATCTAGACGTGTTCATGGATAAAAAGAACAAAACTGTAAGAACCATAAATGGTAAAAGGATGATTGTGTGACATGTGTTGTCTAGGTTTACATTAAAGCTCGATGGTTCAAAGATATCAAATCTACCGATTGACAGAGTGCATCCGATGCATGTTCATTACGGAAAGTTCAAAGGAAAACCCACTTATCCAGATGCAATCAGTCTTTGCTTGATGATCATATACTTGTCCATAAAAGTTTTACAAAAAAAATAGCCATTCCCCATTCATTTAGGGATTGTTGGGTTCATAGTATATGAATGAAGTGTGAATGGAAAAAATGGAGAGAAAAATGGTGGAAGAAAGGAGATACCAATTTAGAAAGTATACTCCCAAATTGGAAATTCCACTAATTCTCTCACATTGGTGGGAGAAGGGAACTTTGTAGTATTTATATAATGAAAAATTACTCCACATGATAAATGAGGCAAGAAAATGGAGATGCCTCGCGCCGTCGTCATTGTCGCTTGCTCTGCTCGGCTTCGGCTTCGGATTTGGATTTGGATTTGGATTTGGCAAATGATTGATCGATGAGATCTATCTTTTTGGACAAATTTTATTTGATGATCCGACTTTACCAAACAGTAAAACACAGCAATGTGTTTTGATTCTCCATTTATACATGCATGTAGTTTTTCAAAATAGTGCAGTGCTGAAACTGAACTGATGCATTATTTCTGCAAACAGATGCGTTGTTCCAATGAGCAGATGCACTGTTCTAGAGAATAGATGCACTGTTACAGTAAGCAGATGCACCGCTCCAGTGAACTGATGCACTGTTTCAGTAAACTGATGCAATGTTTTGATGAAATGACACTATGTTTCACATAAACTAGTATGTATTGTTTCAGCAAAATGATGCACTGTTTTAAGTAAACAGACATGCATTTTCAAAAAAGTCACACACCTTTAAATTGTACCAATGCCACCGTTCTGAAGCGGCATCTTGTGGCTATATAAACCTGGTTTCATCCACAGGTTTTGATATAGAAATTTTTAAATTACACAACTCTTCTTGTCTTCAAAATACTCTTTGTGATCAACCAAACTGTTGAGTGTGTTTGAAGAATCTGACTATTTGAGGTACCGCTATAGTCGAATTGAAGGCCATTTTATCCTGGGAGGAAAAATTCCACATACCTCGGGTACAGTGAGGGGAATTATTTCCTTAAGGAAACTCCGTGAATTCAGACAACTTGGCCTTATTTATTTTTGTTTCATATATTTTCTAAAAAATAAAATACACCTCTTGGAAAGGTCATTTTGATCTTGTGTTGAGGGTATTTAATATACTTCATTGTGTTCTTGTTTATAAACTTGAACTAGTTGAAGTTATTGTTCTGCTATACAGATTCTGCATACCCGAATATATTGTTGAAATAACAGTAAACACTTCTCAGCCTCTCCTTCCAAGTTGTTTTTGAAATTCAGGAACCCCTCAGCCATCCATGATCTCATCAATTTCTTCACTGGAATCTCAGCGTCTTCTTTAAAAATTCTGAAATGCAGAAGATATGCCTTTAGATCGCTAGTCAAGTGATTTTTACTCAACCCAAGCACACATGAAGATTGTTCATCAAGATCATTTGTTACAAATGACTTTACATCTTTAGCAACACTTTTCCAGTTTTCTATTGCCCTTTGAAATTTGAGAAGCCTAGAAACAACGACAATTGTTAGTGGTAACCCATGACATTTCTCTGCAATTTGCTTCCCAATATTCTCGAATTAAGATGGTAATGCATAATTTGTAAATGCTGCACTTTTAAAAATGTTCCAACTCTCATCTTGCGCCATGAAGCCCACCTGCAAAGAAAGATTCTTCGTACTAGCATCGCGAACTACTTCAGTGTTACGGGTCATCAACAATATTCGAATCCCCTTGTTTTCACTTGGAAAACATAGTCTCACGGCATCCCATGCTTCACTTTTCCACATGTCATCCAATACAATTAAATATCTCTTTGCCTTTAAACTCTTTTGTAGCATATTTGCTAGCTCTGCCTCATCGTTCATGTCAAATGTGCCACCCTTAGTAAATCTCAGAAGGCTCAACGAGATTTCCTTTACATTGAGTAGTTGAGAAACAGTAGCCCAGGCACAAACATCAAAATGAGAACGAATGCACACATCATTGTAAACTTCGTTCGCTAAGGTTGTTTTACCTATGCCTCCCATCCCGACAGTTACGATGACTTTGGGTTCACTGGAGTAGCTTCTAGTAAGATGTTCGACCAACCATTTCCTTTGATCATCACGACCAACCATATTATTCTCAACATTCAGAATATCTTTTGATGAGCTTGGAAATTCTTGAACCGTTGATTCCCTTGATGCTTGAATGTCTTTTGATGAGCTTGGAATCTCTTGAACCGTTGATTCCCTTGAAGCTTGTTTTCCCTTATCTTGAATCTTTGTCAACTCTTTCCAGATACAATCAATGTCCTCTGCTACTTGTTGCAGGCTATCAGAAAGCCTCTCTTGAGCCTTTTCTCTCGGATTTTCATCATTTTCTAAAACTTCAGTTACTCTTAGTTGAATTGTGTGTTCAACAATATTTGCAACTTCTTTTATCTGTACTTCCAAATCCGTCATTTCCCTAGAAATATTTTTTTCTCAAAGTTCTTGAGAAATATTTCCGGGGAACTAATCTCTTCATGAAGAGCACAAAATTCTTCTCTGTGATCAAAGATTAGAGATTGCTTTGGTGAATTGGATGTCAAGAGCGATTCTATTGTTCTCATAAGAGAAGCCACACTTGCATGATCCATATCTATTGTATTCACGTTTGCCTTTACGATTATGACCTGAAAGCTGCAAGATGCAAGAGGTTAATGTTATTATAGGTAACGCGATACGCAGATTGGCAAAAAAGGCAGGCATAAACAAAACAGGATCCGGCGATTTATTAGTCTATTTCATGTTCACGTCAGTTATGTTACTACAGATGATTTTGCTCTTCGATAGTACAATATATTATTCTCTAACTCTTTGAATTTGGTTAAATATTGGGGAAATAATAATATTTAACAGAGCCTAGAATATTTAGCTACCGGTTACTAATAGACTCGTACAAAAATGTATTTGTGAAAATCTCTTCCAACTATCTCATTCGATACTCGGACAGGCTCAGTCAATCACAAAAACACACGACAGGAAAAGCTGTGGAAGGACTCCTCGCTAAATAAAACTGCCCTGTGCAACTTCACTTTGTATTCATGCATTGATACATATGTAGGTGATGATATAATATACAGGCTCCCATGTATATTTTTCTGTGACTAATGATGTCTGTGTTATATGTGGCATATGAGAGTTACTAGACATGTTGTGCTCACTCCCTTCTTCTCTTCTTTTTTTAAGTAACTTTACAAATTCAACTCCACATACTAGCAGATTGACCACATGGTTGATTGTGATGGAGTTTGATGGTTTATTTTATACGATGAGACAACCTATTAGTTTTGTGGTGTTTAGGAGTCATTATGTTATTGTTCTGATTCCATTATTTTCGAGCCTCATCCCAACTTGAACTCTTACTAAATGCTCTTATGACTTTGAAGATGGGCTGACGGTTTATCAGAAACAATCTCTCTATCCCCATAAAGGTAGGGGTAAGATCTGTGTACACCCAACCCTCCCGATAACACACTTGTAGAATTTTGCCAACTTTAATTTGCTAGAAAGTCGGACCATAAAATTAAAGGGTCATAATTCAAAAGTCTTTTTGACGTTCTTCAACTTCGTGTCAAGTCAAAAAGACAAATAAATCGAAATGGACATTTGTTGTCTACTGTATACTTGGAGGAAAAAGGTAGTCCCTTTGTTTCAAAAGAATGACCTACGTACTTTCCTTTTTAATCCGGTTAAAAAGAGTGACTTCTTTCCCTTTCGGCAATACATTAATTTCTACTTTTCACGT
This sequence comes from Capsicum annuum, assembly GCF_002878395.1. Taxonomy (NCBI): domain Eukaryota; kingdom Viridiplantae; phylum Streptophyta; class Magnoliopsida; order Solanales; family Solanaceae; genus Capsicum; species Capsicum annuum. The sequence goes on along the minus strand of NC_061119.1, from coordinate 205,255,671 downwards.
GCATATTTAAACTACAATATTAAAGGATATTTTGGTATATTTGATATAACTTTAATTTAAGACCACATGATTCAAAAGTTTTCTTTATTTTGTTTAAACTTCGTGCTATGTCAAAATAGATTGTTCTTTTTTAAACAGAGGGCATAATTTATTTCTTCAGGATGATCAGCAATATTCTTACCAAAAGATTAAGGGCGGCAGTACGTATGCTAAGTTGTTGAGGTTTTTTTTAGATGGTCAGTCAACTAACGGTTATTAATTCAGAAAGATGAGTAATTAACGGAAACTAACCTTTCAATGGTAGTTTCGGAATATAGAACGAAAATTGGGAAGAAGCTACTGATCGCTGCAAAAAAATACCATGAAAAAAGAACATCAAAAACACAAATATGAGTACAAATAAATCAATTTGTAAGAAGGATAAAAATCAAGAGACTAAAGTGGTATTTTTAAAGATAACAAAGACTTGCTTTCATATAAATGGGATGAGAATTTCAATTATTGTTGGATGTGGGGAAAGTGCATTTAACTATTTTATTGAAGGAGTTCATCAATTGTATTTTTAAAATAAAAAGTTCTTAAAAGATGATTATATAGATATATAGCTTTATTATATTTTAAAAACTAAAGTTAAAAGATGAATATATCGTGTTCAATTATGGTAGTATTTTTGTTGTGGCTACTGTTCCTTTTTTAATGCTTTGTAGTACTTTTCTTACTCCCTCTGTTTTAAAAAGAATGACATATTTTTCTTTTTAGTCCGTTTAAAAAAGAATGACCTCTTTCCCTTTTTGACAATACTTTAATTTCAACTTTCCACATGACATGTTTAGGACTACAAGATTAAAGAACATTTTGATACATTTAACACAACTTTAATTTAAGGCCATAAGATTCAAAAGTCTTCTTTATTTTCTTAAACTTTGTGCCAAGTCAAAGTAGGTCATTCTTTTTTAAACGAAGGAAGTATTAGTTATATTGTCATGGTTTTTATTATCTGTTTTTTTTCTTGTTCACAAGTACTTTGATTTGTTGCACTTGATTTGCGGGTACTTCGAAAATAACCTTTAAGAGGTAGGGATAAAGTTTGTCTACTCTCTATTCTCTCCATACAGCACTTACAAAATTTATATTTTTAAAATAAAGTTAAAGATGATTAGGTAGAGATTTATCTCATTTCTACTACTAATATAATATATAAGTGAGGATAACCTGCTGAAGCAGGCGGGACAACATGCCTGCTTCATCAGATTCAATAGTAATTTTATTATATCATCCTTAATTAATTATTATAAGTTATTTTTGTATTAAAAATTAATAACATTTAATTAAAAAAGTAAAGTAAATATTTATGACATGTCTGCTTCAGATGTTTCAACCGTGATTTTATTATATCGTCCTTAATTAATTATTATAATTTATTTACATATTAGAAAATTAATAATACACAATTAAAAAAAGTATATAAATATTTATAACATGCCTACTTCAGTTGCTTCAATCGTGATTTTACTATATCATTCCTAATTAATTATTTATGTATTAAAAATTAATAATATTTAATTAAAAAATATAATAAATATTCATGATATGCCGCTTCATTTGCTTCAATCGTGATTTTATTATATCACCCCTAATTAATTATTATAGATTATCTAAGCATTAAGAAATTGATAACATTTTATAAGAAAAAAGGTAAAATAGAGACAAAATTCTAAGTTAACTCTTGATTTTTTAAATTAATTTGACGACTTATATGTAGTCTACTCAAAAAATTTCTACAAGTACTTTTGTAGTAATTTTATTTTATTTCTTCTAATTAGTTAGCCGTTGATGTTTTTGTCACGCCCTTTTTTTAACCAAAAAGATTGATTTTAAGTTTGAAAGGATTTTAATTATTAAGTGACAAAAAAATAAAATTTATTTCCAAAAGAATTATTTACATAACTTAGAGTCGCCACTTGGCATAAATCAGGTGTGTCAAGTCACATTTGGAAATCCGTTTCAAAATAATTTTTGACTCTTTAAAACTGATTTGTGAATAGAGATTTTGACTAAGGAATTTTGTTGACCGAGGGAAAGGTGTTAGGCATCCCTCAGTCCCGTGGTTCGACCACGGTCGCTCTGTAGAGTATATCGGCGAGCGTGAATACTATAAATGTATAAACCAACAAACACACAAACATGAAACAAACAAAACCAAAATTAGTGCCCAGTCCAATTTATTACAGTCCCAAAATAAGAAAATGTCATGACCAGAGCCGAGACCTTGGCAAAGACGAGCATCCCGAACCATGAAGGCCTGAGCGCCTTCACTTTATGGACAGCGTACGCATGCTCACATACTATAAAAGATAATACGGAAATACATATCGATACGGAATCATGGTAAAAAATATAATTCAAAGGAACAATTTAAAATGGAATTCCATAACTTCTAACAACATCTAACAACAGTCTGCAAAATCTCTAACACATAGGAACCAATGTCTTGTCTAAAACTGGGACAAGGCCCCCAGTAGACCATAAACAGAAGGAAACAACAAAATTTGAAAATCATGCCTTCCGGAATAGAGAACGCTCATCAACTGCAACTTGTGATGCACCCAAGCCTATTTCTTGGCCAGATCCCGGTACTGTGCCTCAAATCTTTAGATAAAGGGGGTCAATACATATGTACTGGTATGCAGAGTAATCCAAAAATAAAATACAACTTTTACACAATATAGGTGAGAGCTTTTATATAAATAGTGTCACAAAATAATTTGAAAGCACATGGGCATAGTAGGATGAGTTTCCAAACACATTTATTTCCTTTGTATCTCAAATTATTTTACCATTATTGCGCTAGATGGTACACCCTACAAATTTATGTTTACACAGACTGCCAAATCTTAGTTTGCCGCCGAGCTTGGAGTTCTAGTGAGGGGAGAACACACAAGATCACAAAGCAGGGTGTCAAATTCCCCAGTCAATTCAATATGTCATGGTTGAGCAGAAGATCAAAAGCAGGGCTCCTAACCATAGTCCCAAATTGGGACGACATAATACAAGGTACACAAGATCACATATAAGGGTACCAAAGTCCCGTGTCAGCAAATCATGATTTTCAACATAGAGTCTCCTGACTCGTACTTTCTTCGGGTAACCATCCGACTCACATTAGTCTAGTTTTAGCTCATTAAAAGAAAACATGCATCCTGTTCACAACCTTCTTTTCATTTCTCGATGGGGTATCGTCATACCCCCAACTTGCAAGTCATTTATAGCCCACCATTTCACAGTATTTTCAATACCAATCATTCAACATATACATATATACATATTGATTATCAAAACCTTTAAACTTAAGAAAATCATCATTTGTTTAAATTAGCCTTCAACTTTGGTTTAGCAAAAGTATATTATTCCAAAAGGGTTCTTAAACCATTCTCTCAATAGTGAATAATTCAATACCATATAAGTACATAAATATCATCATGGATTTAAAGGATTCACAATTCATATTCAAAACCATCCTTCATGTTCAAAGCACATACATGTATATATATAAATATAAAATCATAAATCTAGGTTATTAAAAGAAATCCCATGACCATTAGATACCTTTATCAAATTATATTCACAATACATGCTTTTAAAATAAATTCCCAAACTCACCACATGTATATATATCTACTTATAAAATTTGACACATTGTTAAAATTTTGTAGAAAACACATGCCCATGAGATTAGGACAACCCCACGTACCTTAGATGAATTAGATCTAAGAATGGAACCCAAGACTTGACTCTCTTCTAGGGAATCTTGACTTGGACGATGAGACCTTGATCTATATGAGGGAAGTTAGGGTTTTATTTTGAAGTAATTTGAGTGGTTTTATTATATTATGCCTAAATCAAGAATAAATCTCATGTTATATCTGAGTTATAATGAGGGAAATAGACAACAATACCCTTCTGGACCCGAGAAAATTTAATACACGAACTGGGTATCCGATGCATTCAGCGATGCAATGCATCGCCTGCCAACACGATTACCATCGGAATGCATCACTATCGCGTCGAGTCACTGGATTTTGCAATGTGATTACCAACGCGATGCTTCGATATCATGTTGAGACATTAGTTTACTTGCCCAAACACATCCAAAACATTATCTAAAAAATCCAAAACCTTCCTGAGACACTCCCCCTACACCCTCGAACCTAATTTCACTTTAAAATCCACATCTCAGGGTCGAAAAGATTGATTTTTGAAATAATTTAAGTTTAAGAGCTTAAAATAAGGCTAAGTCATTTCAACACTTAGAAAGTTTCATGTTGTTGCCACTAAAGCATGCTACTACATGCAGTATTAAGTCAAGAATGCTACGAGGCATTACATTATCTCCCATTGAGATCATTTGCCCCTAAATGATGTCTTGGGACACAGACAAGCATGATTTTAGGCGTAATAAGAAAAAGATAGGGAGAAGGTAGTATAGGATTTATACCTTCTGTGTCGTTATCCACGGTTTCAAAGAGATTTGGGTATCTAGCTCGCATGTCATCTTCTGACTCCCAAGTAGCTTCCTTAGCTTTTTGATTCCTCCACAACACTTTTAACCGAAAGTATCTCCTTACTTCTCAATCTCTAAACTTCACGATCCAAAGTAGTAATGGGTTCTTTTTCATATGAAAGGGAATCTTTCACATTGATCTCTTCTACAGTCAACACTAAGAAATTATATCCAATGCACTTTTTCAACATAGACACATGGAATAATGGATGAACAGAAGCTAAACTTTCAGGCAATTTTAACTCATAAGTAACCCCACCTATCCTCCTCACAATCTGATATGGTCTTATATAGAAAGGATTAAGATTCCCTTTCTTTCTGAATCGCATGACTCCCTTCACAGGGGAGACCTGTAGAAACACCCAATCACCAACCTTGAATTCCAACTCCCTTCTCCTAACATCAGCATAGGACTTCTGTCGATGCTGAGCTGTCTTAAGTCATTCTCTAATAATATTAACCTTTTTTATTGCCTAATAAAAAAGGTCAGGCCCTAATAATTGGGTTTCACCCACTTTATACCACCTAATTGGTTATCTACATCTCCTCCCATAGATTGCTTCAAAAGAAACCATCTGAATACTGGAGTGGCAGGTATTATTGTAAGTAAATTCTATCAGAGGATAATGATCCACCCTACTACCTTAGAAATCAATTACGTAGGACCTTAACATGTCTTCAAGAGTTACAATGGTGTGTTCATCCTGCCCATCAGTCTGAGGGAGGAAAGAAGTACTCAAGTTCACTTGGATACCTAAATCCCTCTGAAAAGACTGCCAAAACTGTGAAGAGAACTACGTACCCCGATCGGATGTAATAGATATGGGAGCACCATAAAAATGGACTATCTCATAAATATATAGCTTAGTATAATCATCTCCCGAATAGTTTTTCCTCATAGGAAAAACTAAGATGAATTGGTCATTCGGTCCACAATCACCCATGTGGAGTCATATTGGTTTCGGGACTTCAGAAGCCCCATGACGAAATACATATTGATTATCTCCCAATTCCACATCGGCAAGGATATTTCTTGGTAAGTTCCACCTTGGTACGGGTGTACTAAGCTGTCCAATAAGTTCTATAAGTTGTCCAACAAGTTCACGACCATTCACATGAGTTACAAAAACTCCTAGATATGTTCATGTAAATGGACGTGTGTGAGTTGGTACTTGAGCCTTCCAATGGATTAAATGTTTTAAAGTGTGAAGAGGAGCCTTGAAGTGTAATAAACTTACACTCCAAGGCCACCCCTTGGCAAGGGTAGGATGGTCATTTGCTATCTCACTTTTTTGGACTAATATAAATAGATAGTGTTAGGGTTATTTTAGAGTTATTTCATTCATATTTTGGAAGACAACAAATATTTTGTAATATTTTGAAACTTCTCTCTACCATTGGAGAAGCCCCAATTACGAAAACTCACTAGTAGAGTGATACTAGTGTTCTCTTGGCTAGAAACTAGGGTCTTGTGGTTCTTTGAGTTTCTCTTGGTTCAAGTAAGATCTTGGTATTAATATTCATTAATCTTAGGGCCCTTTCTATTGGTAGGGTTCTTAAATCATTCAATATTGTGTGTCAAGTTAGTATCCCCTAGTAATCTTATTAATCTTGTGTTGTTGGAATCTTGAAGTCTAGTGAAGCCATGTGAGCCTCTTTCGATTCACTAGCATTATTATTGAATTGCTTGTTATTGTTGTTAATATCATATTCTTATTCTAAAAATATGACTCTGGAAGACTAGTGAAGCCGTGTGTGGCCTATTTCGATTCACTAGCACTTGTTGTTCATCTTGTTGTTCTTGTTATTGTTTGTTTCTTGTGTTGTGAACTTAGGATCGTATCATTTGGTATCAAAGATTATGGTTAATTTTGTTCCAACAAAATCAATCTTGGGTTTGGTAGTTAAAAATACCAAAAATTAATAAATAAATAAAGTTGATGAAATCTGAAAATTCCAGAAAAAAAAAGAGAAATCTGTCCATCTTATTCTTGGCTGAGGAAATTGTTTTGTGTTGTTGCCTTGGACGATATTGGTGTTTGTGTGTTTATATCTAGATGTTATTTTGTTTGTCTAGTTCATTTCTTGTGTTGGTTTCTTTCTCATCAACACAAAAAGTGTCTAAAGCTAAATTGAGCTTAACATATTGACATTGCTATTGTGGACTTGAAGTAGGCTAAGTTTGTGTGTTGTTGCTTTGACTTTAAAGTGGGATATTGTTGGTTAATTGTGATTATGTTATTGAAGTATTGTTGTGGTGATCATCTTGATCTTCTCATCATGTCATATCTTGACCACTATAAAGACTAAAATAGATCCAAAAGGGTTGTAAGACAAAGTTGTAAAGTTGTTTGTGAAAAGACTTGCCAACATCACTTCATTGACTTAACAACCACTTTCCCTTAAAACAAGAAGCCTTGTCTTGTGGAACTATCAAAGTCAAGCCTCATCTTTTTTTGTTGGAAAAAGTTGAAAAGTTACAAGACTTTACTTTCCCTTCAAAATCAAAGTCATCCATTACAAAAATGTGAAGATTAAGGCTTCAAGTTGTTGAACAAGATGTAAGGACTCGTGGCCAATTCCATGCATCCACATCACCTTAATCACTATTCACGTTATTAATTAAGCTCAATTTGGATATTCTAATTTCTAATTATTGGTTATTAGTTTCTTTTAATTGACTTGAGAACTAATTAGCAAGCTAGTACATTCCTACTAGGTTGTCAATTAGTCCTTTGAAGCCTTGTATTCGTGTCATCGTTTGTTTGTGTGCTTTTGTCATTTGAATACATTGTAACTCCTTGACTCTAGTCCAACAATAATTCTTTGAGTTTCAAACAAGAATCTACTCTGGACAAGAGCATATTCAAACCTTAAGGATTCATGGGTTAATAGCCAATGTACAACACTTGTAGAGCTCGAGTGTGAGTGATCCGAGAGTTTGTGAGTGAGGAGAGGTTTTAATCTAACTTATTTGTTGCTTGTGTAGGTGATAGATTGACAATGGAGAGAACCACGTCTCAAACCGTGGATTCTAATGAAATGGAGAATATGAGGGTCACTCTTGAGGCTATGACCCGAGATCTTGAAAGATTAAGTATGGAAGTGGGAGCCATAAGGGGAGAAGTGACAACTATTAGTGGGAGGTTAGAACAAGTGGAGAGTCAAAGGAACTCTCGTCCTTCTACTCCTCGACATGCTTCATCAAGTGGAAATGATAGAAATTCCTCCGCCACCATTACTCCCGAAACATGGCCACAATTTCCAAATCCTTCACTAGCTCCACTAAATGCCGTAAGCCAAACCACTCATAACCCCCTAAACCAAGACTCCAATAGACCAACCCATTCCCAAACTCTTCAAGTTTCACAAGAGAGACTCGGACATCAAATGCATCCACAAAATCTGAACCCTCCCTTCCAAGATCCACTAAACCAAAGACCACCATCTCCACAAAATCTAATCCCTCCAAATCAAGTTCCAAACATCCAAAACCATCCCGTCCACTTTGAGGAATATGGTAGAGAGTATTATGAAGGGTATGGAGCCTTTGACGATGCTTACATAAGGGAAGAGAAGATGATAGGGAGACATGTGGATCCAAGAAAATACCAAGGGTATGGAGAAAGCGGAAACCGACACCAAGAGAGAGACGTAGGCATCAATACCATCAAATTGAGCCTACCTATCTTTAAGGGTAAAAGTGAACCCGAGGTGTATCTTGCTTAGGATTCAGTGTGTGATAAAATGTTTTGAGTGAATGATATATCGAAGGAGAAGAAGAGTTGTTATGAAATAGCTTACTTTGAAGGCTATGCTAACACATGTTGGGAAAATGTCAAACGGTTTGTTCGTGAGTTGATTGATGGACAACCACCGCCATGGTTTCGGTTGAGGTATCTAATGAGGCAACGGTATCTTCCCGAAAGTTATCATCATGAGTTGCTTGCTAGGTTGTACAATTTGCGATAAGAGAATCGAAGTGTGATGACATATTATGATGAGTTTCAACAACTCATGTTGAAGCTTGATTATCGTGGAGAACAAATTGGCCATGACATCATTCGGTTCAAGTGTGGGTTAAAAAGAGATATCTCCACTCATTTGATGCTTCACAAGTTTAATACCGTTGAAGAAATTTTCCATGCGGCTCTTGAAATTGAAATGGAGCTTAATGAGAGGTCATCAATCAAGGCAAAGGGACCATCAACCTCGGGTTGCCCAAGGATCAAAGATATGGTTCAACCATCTTTGGATTGGCCCAAGAAAAAGGACCAACCCACCACTATAAGGCTTCCCGAGCCTAAAACAGTCCATAAATTTCCTCCCCAGCAAGAAGCTCAGAAGTATCTTAATCCTAAAGGGTTCCAATGTTTCAAGTACCAAGGTTGGGGACATAAAGCCGATGATTGTCCAAACTGATGCAATGTGATCCTAAGGGAAGGGATATTGTATTACCTTGGTGTGTAAATGGGTCTTGAAAAAGAAGAGAATGAGGCCAAGCCTCAAGATGAAGAGGAACCCGAAAATGGGACATATAATGATGATGATGATGATTGTGAGGATGCTTATTCATAGTTCATAGTTCCAAACTTTGTAGTGAGGCATGCCATGATTAGTAAGGTGATAGATGATCCTAGCCAATGGGAGAATATATTCGATACTAAATGCCTTGTGAAGGGAAGTGTGTGCACTTTGGTGATAGATAGTGGTAGTTGTACAAATCTTGTTTGTGTTGCTATGGTGAACTTCTTGAAATTGACAACTACATTTCATGCTAGCCCATACAATTTGAAATGTTTGAATGAATGTGGTAAATTAAAAGTCATGAGGCAATGTGTGATACGGTTTAAGGTAGGAAACTACCACGACGAAGTTCTTTGTGACGTAATACCAATGCAAGTGAACGAGTTGCATCAAATGATGAGAGAATTAAAAGAAAAGGGGAAGAAATCTAAAAATGAAGAAAAAGAGGGGGAATCCATAGGTGTGGTAGTGGGGATATCTCGGTCTGCCTCAACATCAAAAGAAAAAGAAAACATGGTGATGTTGGTTAGAAAGAAGGAGCTCTTCGTGGTTCATGATGAGGAGATACCCATGAATCTTTTGGCACATTGTTTTAACACTAACCCCACTAATTCTTCTATTTCTTCTTTAATTTCTTATGTGTTGCAGGATTATGAAGATGTTTTTTCCAAAGAACTTCCACAAGGGATGCCACCGCTTCGGGGAATCGAGCACCAAATAGATTTTGTGCCGGGATCACAATTGCCTAATAAACCGGCTTAGAGGAGCAATCCAATGGATACCAAGGAATTACAACGCCAAGTTGAGGAATCCTCAACAAAGGGTATATCAAGGAGAGTATGAGCCCTTGCGCAGTCTCGGTGCTACTAGTTCCCAAGAAAGACGGAACTTGGCATATGTGCATTAATTGCCGAGCATCAACAAGGTAATGGTAAAATATCGTCACCCTATTCCAAGGATAAATGACATGCTGGATGAATTGAGTGATTCGTGTTTGTTTTCTAAAATTGATTTGAGCAGTGGCTATCACCAAATTCGTATGCAACCGGGTGATGAATGAAAAATTGCCTTCAAGACCAAATTCGGTCTCTATGAATAAATGGTTATGCCATTTAGCCTAACAAATGCTCCAAGTACTTTCATGAGGCTAATGAATCATGTGATGAAGCCTTTTATTAGAAGGTTTGTTATTGTCTACTTTGATGATGTGTTTTTGTATAGTAGGTCCTTAGATGAGCATGTAAAACATTTACAATGTGTGTTTGATGTCTTCCGAAAGGAGAAGTTATATGATAATTTAGACAAGTATTGTTTTGGTGTCCAAGAAGTTGTATTTCTCAATTTTGTAGTGAGTTCAAGAGGGGTCGAAGTGTTGAATCTAAGATTGACGCTATCAAAAATTGGCCAACTCACAAAACCATAGGTGAAGTGAGAAGCTTTCACGGGTTGGCTAGTTTTAATAGACATTGTCAAAGGATTTAGCACCATTGCCACCCTTTGACCGAAGTGATTAAAAAGGACCGACCTTTCAAGTGGGGAGATGAACAAGCTAAGGCCTTCAAGGACTTGAAAGCTATGCTCATCTCGGCCCCTTTGTTACAATTGCCAAATTTTGACAAGACTTTTGAGGTTAAATATGATGCTAGAAAAGTTGGTATAGGTGCGGTTTTGATTCAAGAATTGAAGCCTATTTCCTACTTTAGCAAAACTCTCAAAGGAGCAACTCTAAACTACTCTAGAGTTGTATGTCTAGATTAGAGCCTTGGTCACTTGGCAACATTATTTATGGCCTAAAGAATTTGAGATCCGAATGGACCATGAGTCCTTGAAGCATCTTTGGGCACAAGATAAGCTTAACAAATGGCATACCAAGTGGATTGAGTTTCTTGAAACTTTCCCTTATGTTATTCATTACAAGAAGGGTAAGGACAATGTGGTTGCCGATGCTTTATCTCGAAAACACATTCTTGTGTCTACTTTATCTTCAAAATTGATGGGTTTTGAGATCTTAAAGGAATTGTATCCCAAGGACCCTCACTTTGCTCCTATCTATAGGGAATGTAAAGAATAGGGTAGGGATAAGTGGGATTCGGCTAGGGGTTCAAATCCCTATGACAAGTTTGATGGTTACTTGTTTAAAGGTAGGAAATTGTGTGTAACCTCTAGCTCTTGGAGAGAGTTTTTTATGAGGGAAGCACACAATGGCGGTTTAAATGATCACTTCGGGGTCGAAAAGACCCTCGGAATATTGGAGGAGCAAATCTATTGGCTAAAAATACACAGGGATGTGTCTAGGATTTGTGGCAAATGTGTAGATTAAAAAGGAGACAAATCTTGGCTCCAAACTCATGGGTTGTACACCCCGATACCCACCTTTTACATCCTTGTCTTGATATATCTATGGATTTTGTATTAGGGTTGCCAAGGACTAGAAGAGGTTGGGATAGTATCTTTGTTGTGGTTGATCGGTTTTATAAGATGGCACACTTTATTGCATGCTCTAAATGTGATGATGCACCTAGTGTCGCCTTTTTGTTTGTTGATAATGTTTTCAAGTTGAATGGTGTTTCGAGGACCATTTTGAGTGATAGGGACTCTAAGTTCCTAAGTCACTTTTGGAAGTCCATGTGGGGTAGGCTTGGTACCAAGTTGTTGTTCTCTACTTCTTGCCATCCACAAACCGATGGCCAAACGGAAGTAGTAAATAGGACTTTGGGTTCTATGCTAAGTTTTATAATTAAGGGAAAATTGACTTCTTGGGAGGAAAACCTACTATCTATTGAGTTTGCCTATAATCGTGTCATACACTCAAGTACGAGAATGACTCCCTTTGAGTGTGTATACGGCCTCAACCCCCTTACCCCTTTAGATTTAACTTCTTTGCCAAGTGATCTTATGATTAGCCTAGATGGAAGAAAGCGGGTAGATTTTATGAAAAATTTGCATGAGAAGTGCGGCTTTGACTTGAGAAGAAAAATTAAGAGATTGCAAAGCGAGAAAATAAATGAAGAAAGAAACTCATTCTTGAACCAGAAGATTGGGTGTGGGTGCACCTTAGGAAGGATCGGTTGACATCTCAAAGGAAGTCCAAATTGATACCAAGGAGTGATGTTCTATTCCAAGTACTTGAAAGAATTAATAATAATGCCTACAAGATTAACCTTCCCCCAAAATACCAAGTGCACAACACTTTCAACGTGTGTGATCTTTCTCTAGTGGATGAGGTCAAGGATAACCAAATGTTGAATTTGAGGTCAAATTCCTCTCAAGATGGAGAGGATGATATGGGTGTACCAAGCTATCCAACAAGTTCTACAAGCTGCCCAATATGTTCACGACCATTCACACGTAGCCAAACTCGGGAGTTACAAAAACTCCAAGCTATGTTCATACAAATGGTCGTGTCTGAGTTGGTACTTGATCCTTCGAATGAATTAAATGTTTTAAAGTGTGAAGAGGAGCCATGAAGTGTAATAAACTTACACTCCAAGGCCACCCCTTGGCAAGGGTAGGATGGTAATTTGTTATCTCACTATGTGGAATAAAATAAATAGATAGTGTTAGGGTTATTTTTGAGTTAGTTCATTCATATTTTGGAAGACAACAAACAATTTGTAATATGTTGGAACTTCTCTCTTCCATTGGAGAAGCCCCAATTCCAAAAACTCACTAGTAGAGTGATACTAGTGTTGTCTCTTGGCTAGAAACTAGGGTCTTGGGGTTCTTTGAGTTCCTCTTGGTCCAAGTAAGAGCTTGGTATTAATATTCATTAATCTTAGGTTCCTTTCTCTTATTAGGATTCTTAGATCATTGAATATTTTGTGTCAAGTTACTATCCCTCATGTAATCTTGTTAATCTTGTGTTGTTGGAATCTTGAAGTCTAGTGAAGCCGTGTGAGGCTCTTTTGATTCACTAGCATTATTATGGACTTGGTTGTTCTTGTTGTCAATATCATCTTCTTATTCTAAAAATGTGACTCTTGTAGACTAGTAAAGACTCTTGAACACTTGTTGTTCATCTTGTTGTTCTTGTTGTTGTTTGTTTCTTGTGTTGTGAACTTGGGATCATATCACACATGGTCTCAAATGCTCCACTTTGACTTGGTGACATTTCAAACACTTAGAAACAAAATTATCAACATCACGTTTCATATTGTTCCACCAATAAATCATCTGAAGATCATGATATATTCTAGTAGAGCCTGGGTGAACAACATACTTCGAAATGTGAGCTTCATCAACAATCCTCTTGTGTAAACCATCCACGTTCGGTACACATAGCCTACCCTGATACCTCAATATCCCATCACCTCTAATTTCAAATGCAATTACCTTTTGTTTACCTAAATCATTCTTAATCTGCAACAAGATAAGGTATTCAACCTACTTTTCCTTAACTTCAACATAAGGAAGATTTAGCTATCTCATGAACAATTACCCCTCCATCTTCGGAATCCAAAATTCGATCCACTATATTGCAAGTCGGTTAATATATTTCATCATCTCCCTTTTCCTTTCCTCGTCATGGGATAGGCTTCCCATTAACAATCTGCTAAGGGTGTGGGCCACCACATTGGCTTTGCCCGGATGATAATTGTAATACCCTGTATTTCTCAAGATTAACTTAACTCTCAGTTCATGAGTTATCCAATATAAATATTTAAAAATACTCAGTATTTTTTAGTTTAGAGCTTGCCATTGCATAGGAAATTGAATTATCTTTCAAACGATAGAAAATTCGGCTAAATCCAATAATCGGGTAAGAAGTTATAGCTATTTTAAGTTTTAGTCATTAAACACCATCATTCAGTCCAGTAGTGCATCATGGAGTATGTCGAAATGAAAATTGACAAATTCCAGTGAGGTAATGTGATACTGGCGCATCGCGCCACAATGTTTTTTCACAGTTGTCAATTTCTGGTGTACCAACGCAATCCCACCACGTCGCAGTGAAATTTTAGGTTGCATCCAAGCTGGCAATGCGATACCACTGCATCGCGCCACCGGCCATATTCCCAGTTGGAAATTTTCAGTTGCCTGACACGATCATGGCACATAACACCAAGGGCCCAAATAAAAAAATTTTGACGAAAAATAAATATTTTGTCTAGGGTTAAATTAGTATTTTCTCATGATTTTATTCCACCCAGGTATGAGATTAAATCCCTAAAAACATTTCAAACCATTTGTTTATTAACTTTTCCCCAAATCAACAAGCTCTCCTTCTCAATTAACAAAACCCTAGCTTTAAGAATCAAGATTTCTTCAATCACCTTCAAGAATTAACTTTCCAAGGTATGTTAGGTGTTCATCTATGGTTTTCTTTCAACCATAGAGTCCACAAATCCGTTTTCAAACTACAAGGTTGCTGAATTATGAACTTTCATGCTTGAATTGAATTGAATTGAATTCATGTTCATGTTATTGTTGGGATTTAGTTCATGATTAAATTACAAGATTTTATGAAATTAATCATTTTATGTGTTGAATTACATGATCTTCATGATAAACCCTTCAATTTTCAAGTTGATTTATGTAGCCATGATAACTATATGTGGTGATTATTGTATGATCTTAGCATACTCCCCATGTGTTTGATAAAATGTCTATGTGAATGAAATAGTTCCATTATAACATGATAACATGTATTCTCCATTCATGTATGAGTAAATGCATTACAAGTGTTTGCTAAAATGTCTCAATGAGTGGATTGTGATCGAGTAGCCATTATTATGTTTTCAAGCTTATGCTATGCTTTACTTTTTATGTTATCGAGTCCTGGGGTATTTGACACCCAACAATTTAGCTGTTTACCAAAAGCCAATGTCAGTTACAAAATAGTATCAGTCATGTCATGATCAGTAGTACTCTCAGTTAGTTATAGAACCCAGCAGAACTCAGTCAATTACAAAACTCAGTCTCAGTCCAGTTCAGAATACTCAGTTCAGTGTCTTTTAGTTGGGAGTAGGATTAAGCACCGAGTGAACCCAAGGATGGGGGCTCACCTTCACCCTTAAAAGTAATCCTAACATTCCAAAACTATGTAGCCAGCGTAGATTGAGACATCAACCTACCAGTTGAGGGTTGATGAGGTGTTTTAACCTATCAGACAAGGGTTTCACCGTTCTCGTTAGAGTACCTGCCGGATGAGGGTAACTCTCAGCTTGTCTTTACCCATGGTACGATACTGATACCCTTTTAATTAGAGTTACAGATTGGACCCTAACTCAGTTATCTTATCTTATTTAGGGCATGTCGGTTAGATGATTGCCTCCAATAGTTTCAATTTCAGTCTTTAGAATAGAACTCAGTTCAGTTCTACAGAATTAGGACTGCCAGACATCGTCAATCAGTATCAGTAACTCAGTAATAAAAAATCTTAGATTATTAGTTACTCAGTATCAGAACTCAGTACTTAGCTTTAGAAAAGCTTAGTTAAAGTATATATATGCACAGTATTGCATGCTCAGTATTTATAGTAGTTCAAATTATCCACATACTCTCATACTCAATTTCTCTATATCATTCAGTCAGTTATTGTTCATGCATATGAGCCTTTACATTTAGCGTTACCTCATCTAGCATACCAATACATTCCATGTACTGATACATACTCTTTCTTTGCAATATGATGTCTTATATCATAGGTTCGGATGCTCAGGTTCTTGACCACGCATAGATAGATCCAGATTCATCCAATAGTAGATGTAGTAGCGAATCCTCATCTATCGATGATATTATTTCATTTCATTATTACAGTAGACTCAGTATTTCAATAGATGGAGTTAGTTGGGGGATTGTCCCATCAACTCCAATTTTAGACAGTATCAGATTAAAGACTTTTCAGACAAGTTTTTAGACAGTGTTCAGTTTTATAGATTGTTATTTTAGTTGATACATTTTATCAGTATTTACACATTTTGAACCTTATGGCCTTTCATGCTATTTTTCCGCATTTATTACAGTATCATATTTCAATGCTCACAGTAGATATCAATTATGAGTTAGCTTGTGGTCCTTCTGGGTCATAAGCACCGTGTAGTATCTGGGGTACAGACTCGGGGTGTTATAAAATTAGTATCAGAGCCTAAGGTTTAATAGTGTCCTAGGAAGTATGAAAGTCGCATCTAGTAGAGTCTTGTGCACTAGTGTGTAGTGCACCATACTTATGGAGAAGAGACTATGAGATGTTTTAGAAAAAGTTTCTCTTTTTTCAGTATTCATGTCGTGCGAGTGAGCATGAGCTCTAGTTAAATTATTAATCTAATCCATTCCTTTCTTTTATTTACAGAACATGACTCCCAAAAAGACTGAAAAAAGAAGAACCAGGAATCAGTCAGTACCTCAACCCATTTAGAAAGATCCCCTGGACGAGCATGTCTGTCATGCAGAATTTAGAGTTGCATTCACTACTCTAGCCAATTCCATAGATGCTCAGAATGAAATACCAACTACTTTTCTAGCTAACCTAGAGTCCAATACTGCTGCAGCCAGGATTCAGGACTTCATCCGAATGAATCCACCCTATTCTCAGGATCTAAGTCAGAAGAGGATCCACAGGAGTTCCTCGATCAGGTTCAGAAGTCATAGACATCATGGGAGTAACTTCCAGTGAGATTGCTGAGCTAGATGCCTATCAGCTACAAGATATAGCTCATACATGGTTTAAGCAGTGAAAGGTAGACAGGGGCACAAATGTAGAGCCGTTAGAGTGGAAAAAGTTTGCTACTGCCTTCATAGATAGATTCTTTCCCTTAGAGATAAGAGAAGCCAGGTGTTAGAGCTCATCAATCTCAGGTAGGGCAGTATGAGTGTAAAAGAGTATTCCCTCAATTTTACTCAATTAGACAGGTATGCTCTATAATAAGTGCTAGACACTAGGTCCAGAATGAGCAAGTTCATATTTAGGGTATCATATAGTATGGTTAAGGAGTGCGGAACAGTGATGTTGATTAAGGAGATGGATATATCTAGGCTCATGGTCCATGCTCAATAGATAGAAGAGGCTAGGATCAGAGAGAGAGAGAGAGGCAGGACAAGAAAGCTAGAACAAGTAGCTTCAATTTTAATCAGCCTAAGTCAGAGGGTGGTAACCATTCTCAGTTTTGCCCAAAGTCTTCAGTTCCAGCTCCATCCTCAGCCAGTTCTCTAGTTTCTAAGTTCAAAAATGGTAATAAAGATAGAGCAACAGGCTATAAATCTTAGGGTAGTGTCAGCAGTGCTAAAAAAAATCCTCTGTGTCAGTAATATGGCAGAAATCACCAGGGTATCTATAAAGCTGGCAGTGATGTTTGTTTTGGGTTTGGCAAGCCAGGCCACAGAGTCAGAGATTGTCCTCAGTTGGGTTCTCAGGGTTAGTATAATCGTCCTTTAGCTTAGTCCAATTGCTCGAATTAGCAAGGTGCCGCTTCCAGTGCCACCAGTGGGCAATAACTAAATAGGCTCTATGCACTTCAGTCCAAACAATATTAGGAAAGTTCTCCTGATATGGTCACTGGTAACTCCTTACATAGCAGTCGACTTTAAAGTGAAACCAAAAGTCTTACCAGAACCATTCTCAGTCTCTACCCCAGTGGGTCAGTCAATCATAGACCGACGGGTATAAAGGAACTCTCTGGTTATGATATATCAAAAAGTCACTTCAGCAAACTTAGTAGAATTATAGATGACAAATTTCGACATCATTCTCGGCATGGATTATCTCCATTAAGGCTATACCTCAGTTAATTGTAGAAGCAGAATTGTTCACTTTTAGTTTCCAAATGAACCAATCTTTGAATGGTGGGGTAGTACTACAATGCTTAAGGGTTAGTTAATTTCATACTTTAATGTGAGAAAAATGATATCCAAGGGGTATGTCTATTATCTTGTGCGATTCAAAGACTCTAATGTAGAAAATTCCAGTGTTGAGTTAATTCTAGTAGTAAATGAATTCTTAGATATATTTCCTAAAGATCTTCCTGGAGTTCCTCCTGAAAGGGAAATAGACTTCGGAATAGACCTTCTTCCAGATGCTAAGTCCATATCTATTCCACCATATAGAATAGTTCTAGCAGAACTCAAAGATTTAAAAGAATAGTTAACAGATCTCCTAGATAAGGGATTCATCAAGCCCAGTATTTCCCTGCGGGGTGCACCGTTCTATTTGTGCGTAAGAAAGATAGTTCTCTCAGAATGTGTATAGACTACCGTCAGTTGAACAAAGTCACAGTCAAGAACAAATACCCACTTCCCTGAATCGATGACTTATTTGACCAACTTCAGGGTGCTAGTTACTTTTCTAAGATAGACCTCAGATCAAGCTATCATTAGCTTAGGGTCAGAGAATGTGGCATTTTGAAAATAGCTTTTCGAACCCGATATGGTTACTTGAAGTTTCTAGTCATGTCCTTTGGTCTTAATAATGCCCCAACAGCTTTCATGGACTTAATGAACTGCATGTTTAAGTAGTACTTGGACAAGTTCCTTATAGTCTTTATCGATGACATTCTTTTCTATTCTCGTAACGAGAATGATCACGCAAACCACCTTAAAATCATACTTCAGACTCTCAAAACTCATCAGTTGTTTGCCAAAATTTAGTAAGTGTGAATTTTGGCTAAGTTTAGTAGCGTTCCTTGGTCATTTTATTTTTGGTGATGGCATTAGAGTTGATCCTCAAAAGGCCAAAGTAGTGAGAAACTGGCCTAGACCCATCTCTATATCAGATATTAGGAGTTTCATGGACTTAGCTGGCTATTACCCTTATTTTGTCGAAGGGTTCTCATCTATTACATCCCCTATGTCCAGATTGAATCAGAAGAAAGTCTAGTTTTAGTGGTCAGATTCCTACGAGAAGAGTTTTTAGGACGTGAAGACTCGACTAACCTCAGCCCCAGCTTTGACTCTACCAGATAGTTCAAATGGGTTTGTTGTGTATGTGATTCATCTAGAGTAGGTTTGGGTTGTGTCTTCATGCTGAGAGGTAAGGTCATATCCTATGCCTCTAGATAGCTTAAGCCCCATAAGAAGAATTATCCTACTCATGATCTTGAGTTAGCAGCGGTAGTGTTTTCCTTTAAGTTTTGGAGGCACTACTTGTATGGGGTACATGTAGATGTGGCCACAGATCACAAGAGTTTGCAGTATGCATTTTCTCAGAAAGATTTAAATTTGCGTCAGAGAAGGTGGTTAGAGCTATTGAAACATTATGATATGAGTGTTATTTATCATCCGAGCAAGGCCAATGTAGTGGCTGATGCTCTCAGTAGACTATCTATGGGTAGTGTTACTCATGTTGAGGATGATAAGAAGAAGCTAGTTTAGGAAGTTCATCAGCTTGCCTGACTAAGTGTTCGCTTAGTCGATTCAATAGAAGGTAGTGTATGGGTGCAGAACAGTTCTGAATACTCTCTAGTTCCTGTGGTAATAGAAAAATAGGATAGAGATCCCAGTTTTATTAAGCTGAAAGAGTCAGTCAGAGATCATAAAGTAGAGGTTGTCTCCCAATGGGGAGATGGTGTTTTGCGTTGCCAAGGTCGGCTAAATGTGCTAGGTGTAGACGACTTGAGGCAATGAATTCTTGCAGAAGCGCATGGTGCGCATTAATCTATTCATCCAAGGGCCATTAAGATGTATCATGATTTATGATAGATCTATTAGTTGAGTGGGATGAAGAGGGATATTGCATAATTTGTAGCTAAATTCTCTACATGTTAGCAAGTTAATATTGAGCACCAGAAGCCTAGTGGGTCCATTCAGTATTCCCACATAGAAATGGGAAGAAGTGAATATTGACTTTGTGACGGGTGTGCCTCGTATTCATCATCAATATGATTCTATGTGGGTTATCATAGACAAGATGACCAAATTAGCTCATTTCTTGCTAGTCCATACCTTCTATTCAGTTGAGGACTACACCAAACTCTATATAAGAGATTTGGTCAGGTTGCATGGAGTCCCAATATCTATTATCTCAGATAGAGGTACCCCGTTTATCTCTTATTTCTGGAAAGCATTCCAAAAAGGTCTTTGTACCCAAGTTCATCTCAGTACAACCTTCCACCCTCAAATAGATGGCCATTTAGACTCTAGAAGATATGCTAAGAGCATGTGTTGTTGATTTTAAGGGTAGTTGGGATGACCACTTGCCTTTGATCGAGTTCATATATAATAACAACTATCATTCCAGTATTCAGATGGCTCCATTTGAGGCTTTCTATGGTATGAGATGCAGATCTCTAATTAGTTGGTTTGAGGTAGGTGAGGCCGCTGTAGTAGGGTCTGAGCTAGTGTTTGATTCCTTAGAGAATGTTCAGTTGATCATAGAAAGACTTAGGACTTCCCAAAACGGAAAGAAATCGTATGCAGATGTAAGAAAAAAAGATATCGAGTTTGATATCGGTGATTTTGTGTACTTGAAAATCTCTCCCACGAATGGAATAAAGAGGTTTGGTAAGAAGGGAAAGCTCAGTCCTCGATATGTCAGTCTTTATAAGATTGTCAGTCATTTTAGAAAGGTAGCTTATGAGCTTGAGTTGCCTTCAGATCTAGCTTCAGTATATCCAGTATTCCATGTCTCCTTGCTAAAGAAATGCATTGGTGACCCAACAATCATAGTTCCTTTAGAGGATGTAAATATTCAGAATAATCTGTCTTTTGAAGAGGTTCCCTTCTATATCCTCGATCATCAGATTCGCAGACTGAGGAATAGAGAAGTTCTCTTAGTAAAAGTTTTTTGGTGGAATTAGTCCGTAGAGGGAGCTACTTGGGAAGCAGAAGTAGAAGCGGATATGCAGACCAAGTATCCTCACCTCTTCTCTGTAACCTCAGATCCAACTTAAGGTAATAGTCTTCCTTAGCTTTACTCAGTTCCATGTTTAGCTATAATATAACTTGGTATCCATTACCTTTTTATAGTCAGTTATGCATTCATGAATTAGTTCAGTCATGTACTCATAGATCAGATATACATGTTCAGTATGAAAATTCAGCTTATCAGTAGCTTCAGTCATGTATTCCATGCATCAAATATGCATGCTCAGTAAAAGTACACAGTTTGTTAGTAGTTTAGCCATGTAGTCATGCATCAGATATGCATGTTCCATGTGTAAACTCAGTATATTAGTATTTCTCAACTTAATCAGTCTCATTTGAGGATGAATGTTTCCAAGGGGGAGATATTGTAATACCCCCTATTTCTCAAGCTTAACTTAACTCTCAGTTCATGAGTTAACCATCATAAATTTTTTAAAAATACTTATTATTTTTCAGTTTAGAGCTTGCCATTGTGTAGGAAATTGAATTATCTTTCTAATGATATAAAATTCGCCTAAATCTGATAACCGGGTAAGAAGTTATGGCTATTTTAAGTTCCAGTCATAAAACACTGTCATTCAGGCCAGTAGCGCGTCGTGGAGTATGTCAAAATGGTAATTGTCTGTTTCCAGTGAGGTACCACGATAGGCATATCGCACCACAACTGTTTCCAGTGAGGTACCACGATAGGCATATCGCACCACAACTTATTTTCATATTTGTCAATTTCCAATGTACCAATGCCATCACACCGCATCGCGGTAAACTTCCAGGTCGCATCAAAGGTGGTAACGCGATACTACTGCGTCGTTCCACTAGCCATATTCCTAGTTGGAAATTTACAGTGGCCCGACGCGATCATGGCGCATCACGCCAAGGGCCTAAATCTGAAAATTTTGATGAAAAATAAATGTTTCGTCCAGGGCTAAATTATTCTTTTCCGATGACTTTATTCCGCCCAGGTGTGCGATTAAAGCCCTAAAAACTTTTCAACTCATTGGTTTATTAACTTTTCCCCAAATCAACAAGCTCTCCTTCTCAATTAACAAAACCCAAGCTTCAAGAATCAAGGTCAAAACTCAAGAATTTCTTCAAGCACCTTCAAGAATTAACTTTCCAAGGTATGTTAGACGTTCATCTATGGGTTCCTTTCACCCATAGAGTTCATGAATCTATTTTCAAAATACAAGATTGCTGAATTATGAACTTCCATGCTTGAATTAAAGTGAATTCATGCTCATGTTATTGTTGGGTTTTAGTTCATGATTAAATTACAAGTATTTATGAAATTAATCCTTTTATGTACATAAGATTTTGAATATATCAAGATGAACATTACATATTAAAATAAATTTGATGATGTAAATGTTTACCTATTTCTTATAATATTTGCAGGTGTGAGTTCGTGAAGGGAATGGAGGAAGCGCATTGGTGGTTCCCTAATCAACAATGTATGAGCATGTGTCAGTACATATTGTCTGCTAATTAAGTGGCTACACCATTAATGACAACATCATCATGCACCACGATTGGCTATCAATATCATCCCAATATTAATTGATTATAATCCATCACCATCAAGTACCACAATCAACAAACATTTCTAATCACTATTATCAGCGAGTATACCACATGATACTACCCACAACAACCATCATGAGTAAATGCTCTCGCTAATCGACATAGACAATCATCACTAATAACCATCAACACCACTAATTGTCATATAAGTTTAAAGGAAACATGATATCTGAATATTTGGATGGATATTTAGATTCAGACATATAGATATTAATATTCAGATGTGTATTCAAGACGTCTTACTCTTAAGAAAAACAAATAAGGTCTAACTTCCATTTATCAACTCTGATTCATGTATGAGGATCATGCAATCAACAAATATAATTATTGAATGGAAAAAGTCCATCAAGTATTTTGTACACAGCAGAATACACACAAATTTGGCTAAAAAGCCTCATGCAAAAAGAGATCATTCAGCCTGTTGTCAAATTCCCTGATCAATTAAGTCTGCATTACTGAAATAAGTAACATTTATGAAAACATATAATGCAAATTTTGCTTTCTTTACCATCATTATTAGCACACACAAACAGATTGATCTTTGAGGAGAACATTCTGATCATTCTTAACACCTTCCTTCCTTTGTCATCTATCGCTTTGTCCGCTGTAACAGTGTACTATATTGATTTTGATACACTAAGAAAGGGAGAACAACAAACCTGTTTGTTATAGATTTGACAAACTTGAGATTTTGTGCGTACTACCACAAATTATGTTTGTGCGTCTAATGCCATATGTCCTGGGCATCGTAAGTTCTTCAATATGGTCATCATTTGTAAAAATCTTCTTCCGTTTATGTTACTTGATATAGTAAAACAATCAATGATTCATCATCTGGTCAGCAATTGATGAAATTTGATGGGATGTAAACTTCTTTTAAGAAGAGGAGAGAAACTAATTTGTGTAGTAGTTATTGTGTAAAAGCTGTATAAGTTTCAAATTGAAGAAACATCCAGAAGTTAACAGTTTATGAAGATCTAAAACTCATATGTATATTTTTTAAAATATGAATTTTAAAAACTAGCAACATTAAAGATCTGTCAAAATTTGAATTAATTTGAAAATTGTTAAAAAAGAAAATTAAAAAATTAATGTAATTGCAATGGATATTTTAAGTGCTGACAATTGGACGAATTATATGCTAACACTTGGTGAATGAGAGCGCTGCATATATATATATATATATAAAAGGTTATGATCCATCACATGGCCAACTTGAATCTTGAAAGTGGAGCCTCTTTTGATAAAATTTGGTAATATTACAAAAGAAGAGAAGGGACATAGAGAATAGAAATAAGAAAAATAGATGGTATCTAATAAGATAGTGTTAGTTACTAGTAACAACAGATTATGTCAAGATTTATCTCTTTAAAAAGTTAATGTAACAATGTGGATTAGTAGATGAATCTGTTACTCAATTTGCCTCCAACACTACTGTTATTTGAGGAAAAAAAGTTTTGAATTAATTATACTTTTTTTGATAACCGTGATGTCCGGCTTAGCTTGTGTGCACCTCAACTAATTTCCCAGGATACCTGCCACCTCACACCAACAACAAATATCAGGTCCACAAAGGTAGAACACATCGGAAAAAATCACCTAGTATTTGTTGAAAATTTAACCTGAGACATACTTTGTTGTTATTTTATATATACTAATGATTTGCACAGAAGGAGATTGAACTATATCTTATCACAAATCTCAAGGTTTTCTGATAAGTGAAGCCAAATTAATACATTGTGAACAACTTCAGAAAATTTAAGATATGTTTTGAGTTTAAAAAAAATCCACGAATGCAAAAATTTAGTGTCATCTTTCTTGCAAAATTCAAGAATGGAAAAAGTATCACAACTTGCATGAAGTCTTTATCAACTCCCTCATTCAATCTTAAGGACTTCAGCCTATTAAAATGGCCAGGAAGTTACAAATTTGATAGAATTCAGTAACTTTAGTTCAAAATGTATAGTTATATTAGAATATTAATTCAATACATACATATAATCTATCTAGAATTCAATTAATAAAGTGAGCAATGGTTCGAAAACTGATCTATTTATAGGCTTGGACAAGGCTTTCACTGCATTCATTTTTCTTTTTATTAGAGTCGCGTACTTGTTGTAAATTAAAGATGTAAGTAATAACCAAATTCCCTCATGAATCTTGTGTTCTCAATTCTTGCTATTTCACTTATATGTTTTGAATAAAGTTCCGTCCGTCTCCTCAAAGCAACATAATTCATTTAATAGGTCATAACGAGTGCACCCAAGAAGTTTTACCCAAAACTCTTTCGGATGCACATATCCTCCTTCAATCCATAGGCTAACACACGAACAATCGCAAAAAATCTTCAATTCCTGCTATTTCGATCATATATCTTTTTAAAAAACCTCAATCCGCCTCTTCAACCCAACACGATTCATTTAATAAATCGTAACCAATGCACCCAAGAAGTTTCACCCAAAATTTATTTGGACGCCCATATTCCCCTTCAATCCATAGCCTAACACGCATGAAAAATAGAAAAAAAAATCCTCAATTCCTTCTATATCGCTCATGTGTTTTAAAAAAAGCTCAGTTAACCACTCCAAAGTAATATGATTCATTTAATAAGTCATCACGAACGCACCCAAGAAGTTTCTCCAAATCTTTTTGGAACGCCCATATTCTCCATCAATCCAAAGGTTAACACGCACGAAAAATCACAAATTTACTCATGTTTTTTTTTTCAAAAAAAATCTATGCGCCTCTCCAAATCAAGACAATTCATTTAATAGGTTGGCATGAGCGTGTCCAAATATTTTTGCCCAAAACTCATTCAGACTCCCAATATCCTCCCATCAATCCAAAGGCTATCACAGATGAAAAATTGAAAAAAAAAAAAAAACAACCTCAATTCCCATTGTTTCGCTCATATGTTTTTAAAAAGGCCCCATCTGCATCTCTAAAGCAACACGATTCCTTTAATTGGTAGTCATGAGGAAGTTTCATCCAAAACTCATTCGGATGCCCATATCGTCCATCAATCCATAGGCTAACACAGAAAAACCACAAAAAATCCTCGATTCCTGCTATTTTGCTGTTTAAAAAAAGCCTTGTGTGGATCTTCAATAAAATACGATTTATTTAGTAGGTCGTCATGAGCGTACCCAAGAAGTTTTTTCCTAAACATATTCAGACGCCCATACCCCATTAATCTTTAGGCTAACACACAAGAAACATTGTAAAAAAAAATCCTCAATTCCTTCTATTTCACTCATAGGTTTTAAAAAAAGCTTTGTCTACCTCTCCAAAGCAACACGATTCAATTAATAGGTTTTCACGAGCACACCCAAGAAGTTTCACCCAAAACATCCATATCCCCATCAATTCATAGATTAACACATGAAAAAAAAAAAATCCTCAATTCTTACTATTTTGCTTATTTGTTTTTAAAAAGGCTCTGTCTGCCTCTTTAAAGGAATCCAATTCATTAATAAGTTATCGCGAGCACACACAAGAAGTTTTTCCCAAAATGCATTCGGATGCCCATATTCTTCATAAATCCTTCGGCTAACACACACATAAAATAACAAACAAATCCCCAATTCCTATTTTTTCGCTCATATGTTTTAAAATAAGACCCATCCGCCTTTACAAAGCAATATGATTCATTTAATAGGTTGTCACGAGTTCACTAAAGATGTTTGATCCAAAATTCATTCGGATGCTCATATCCCCCATCAATCTTTAGGTTAACACATGTGAAAAATAAAAAAAATCCCTCATTTCCTGCTATTTTGCTTACATATTTTTTAAAAAGCTTTGTCTGGTTCTATAAAGCAAAACGATTTGTTTAATAGGTCTTCGTGAGCGCACCCAAGAAGTTTCATCAAAAACTCCTTCGGACACACCTATCCCTCCATCAATCCATAGGCTAACACACATGAAAATCGCTGGAAAAAAAATTCCTCAATTTCTGCTATCTCGCTCATATGTTTTTAAAAAAGTTCTGTCCACCTCTCCAAAGCAAAGAGATTCATTAATAGGTCGTCACGAGAGCAACCAAGAAGTGTCGCGCAAAACACCTTTGGATGTCCATATCCTGATCAATTCATAGGCTATAACACACGAAAAATTGTAAAAAATCTTCAATTTCAACTATTTCGCTCATATGTTATAAAAACACTCACTCCACCTCTCCAAAGTAACATTATTTATTAAACAAGCCGTCATTAGCGCGCCCAAGAAGTTTCATCGAAAATTCTTTTGGACGTTCATATCTCACATTGCCACGACCCAAACTGAGGACCTGGCCACGACGAGCATTTCGAACCATGAAGACCCGAGAGCCGTTTATCTAACCGGCAATCATAAGCATAATTCATATACTATAAAAATGCAGAAAAAAATAACACAGAATCATGGTCATCTTAATATATCATTTAAACAATATGGACATAAGTTTAGTAAGACCCAAAACCATCTAACACAAGTTTGCGAAATCTCTACTAAATTGAAAATAGCAATTGTATGAAATAGGGACAAGGCCCCCGATCAGACAATGAGCTAAAACCAAATGAAAGTGTTTCAGTGAAACCAAGCCTTCCGAAACAAGGGAGGCTCACCAACTTCAGACGTCTGATCTACTGCTTAGCGGGACCTCGGGACTGAGCCTCAGATCCTGAAATATAGGGGTCAATACAAAATGTACTGGTACGTAGAACAATCCAAAAACAAAATATATTTTTATACAACATAGGTGAGAGCATTTCATTAAAACATGTAAGCAATAAACATTTTAAATACATGGGAATTTTCAATAGACTTCCAAACATTTTTGTAAATCTCAATTCTTTGTCTCACTTCTAAGCTAGGTGGTACACCCTACAATTCTACAATCCCACAGGCTATATGGAATCCGCCCTTGACCCCCGACCCAAGTTTTCTGCAAAGGTTGGAGTTTTTAATTCTGATACGCTAAAGGGGCACAAGTCCAGCGTATAATCCCTTATTTGGGACATAATAAAACCCGTATCGGCAAAGCACAATTTGAGTCAATGAGTTGTTCGGACTCATGCTTTGTTTGGGTAACCACCTAACTCTCTTTAAGCCCATTTTAAACCCTTTTTAAATATACATCTTTCTAAACTGAAAATCTGAATGAAAATTGGCATTCTGTTTTGTTCTGTGTTTATCATGGCATTGTCTGTTTTGGTATCATCATACCAAGACTTACAAGTCATATATCTAAGCCATATCAAATTCTAGTTTTGTTTTTCAATCAACCCAATCATTTGACCATCAAAAATATTTAAACAATGCAAGAGAGTTCTTAATTCAAAACATGTGAAACTTATGCAAAGGCTCTCTTTTTTCAATACTTTAATAGATGATTGTCAATTTCTTTCTAACAATACATGCAACTATTTAAATTATCCAATAGAATATTTGCAACAAGAAAACACCCTCTCTTTAATTCGTAACC
This sequence comes from Capsicum annuum, assembly GCF_002878395.1. Classification (NCBI taxonomy): domain Eukaryota; kingdom Viridiplantae; phylum Streptophyta; class Magnoliopsida; order Solanales; family Solanaceae; genus Capsicum; species Capsicum annuum. Next base: position 205,227,742 of record NC_061119.1, on the reverse strand, counting down.
AACATCAAGTTCGTAAACAATATTAAAACATTCATCTCATGCTTCCAATCATGCAATTTAACAACCCACAACATGTGAGATCAAATGGTATCATCAAGAGAGGAGGCAATTCATTATACATGCTTTCAGTCCCACTTCTGTAAAACTGAAAATACTTCTATGCATACAAACATGATTCAATTCTATGAAAGGGCCTCAAGACCAAAACTCTATATCATCAAAAAGGTTCACAATGCATGATCTTTAAAGTATTTTAGAACCCTTCATAAATGCATGATTTCATAACTTTAAGACATACTAAAAACATATACACGATGCCCATGAAGTTTAGGATAGCCCCACGTACCTTAAGTTCCTTAGTTTGAAGAATGGAACCCTAATCTTCAAACTTTTCTTCAGAATCTTGAATTGAAAATCTTGAATTCTTGTATCTTGAGGAAGAGGGAAGGGTTTTAATTAAGAGTGAATGGAAGAGAGTGAGAAATTTCATTCCCTAATTATGTTATTAAACGGGATTAGATGAATAGAATTGATAAAAAAGGACATAATTACCCCACAGGCATTTAAACTCATAACTGAATCCCAATTTAGAGGTTCATCGCGATGCGCTAGTGGGCTCATCGCCATAGGCACCACGATGCTATACAATCGCGGTGACCTACTATTTTCGCGATCCAAGCACGGCACAATCCTTGTTTGAAACTTCCCCGAGACATGCCCTTTACACCCCTGAACATGAATTGACTTAAAAATCTACGTCTCGGGGTAAAGAAGACAAAATTTAAAATCTTTGAAGTTAGGAGGCTGAAAATATGCCTAAGTCTCTCAACACTTAGAAAATTTTTCATGTCCTAAACTTCTCATGCACGCAACTAAGAGCTAAAACAAGTCAACAGTAGTACAGGGTATTACATTATCCCCCTCTTGGGATCATTTGTTCCCGAGTGAAGACTGGGGACACAGCAAGCACAATTTCAAGCACTACAATGAAAGAAAAGAGTAGTATAAGATTTGTAACTTTAATAACATCATCCACGGTTTCAAAGAGAGTTGGATACCTCGTACGCATGTATCCTATGACTTCCAAGTAGCTTCCTCATCTTTTTTATTCTTCTATAACACCTTCACTGCAATTATCTCCTTACTTTTTTATTCTTCTATAACACCTTCACCAAAATTATCTCTATACTCCTCAACTTCTGAACTCGACGATCTAAAATGGCAGTGGGTTCTTATTCATATAACAAAGAGTATTTTACATTAAATTCTTCCACAGGAAACACAACATAATGATCTCCAATACATTTCTTTAGCATCGATACATGGAATACAAGATGTACAGAAGCCAAACTCACAGGAAAATCTAATTTATAAGATACTCCACCAATCCTTTTTCTAATCTGATATGGGACTATGTAACGAGGACTAAACTTCCGTTTCTTTCCAATTCGGATGACTCTCTTTATAAGGGAGACCTTTAGATATACCCAATCATCAACCTCAAATTCCAACTCCCTTCTTCTAATATCGGCGTTGGACTTTTGGCGACTCTGAGATGTCTTAAGTCTCTCCCTAATGACCTTCACTTTCTCCGTCACTTGATGAACAAGGTTAGGCCCAAACAAATGGGTTTCACCCACTTCATACCACCCGATTGGGAATCTATATCTCCTCCCATAAAGAACTTCAAATGGGGCCATCTGGATACTAGAATGGTAGTTATTATTATAGGCAAATTCTATCAATGACAAGTGTTCCACCCAACGACCCTTGAAGTAAATTACGCAAGACCTCAACATATCTTCTAAGGTCTAAATGGTGCATTCTACTTTTCCATCTGATTGAAGGTGAAAGGTAGTACTAAGGTTTACTTTGGTACCTGAACCCCTTTGAAAAGACTGCCATAATAGGGAAGAAAACTGTGTAACTCGATCGAAAATAATAGACACTAGAGCCCCATGCAAACGGACAATCCATCAAATGTAAAGCTTAGCATAGTCATCCCCCAAATAGTTGGTACATACTGGTAGAAAATGGGCAGACTTGGTCATCCATATCTACAATAACCCAAATGTAGTCATATTGGCTTTGGGATTTCGAAAGTCTTGTAATGAAGTCCATGTTGATCAACTCCCACTTCCACATACACAGATTTATTTTTTTGGAAGTGCTACCTGGCCTCAAATGTTCAATGTTAACTTGTTGACAATTCAAACACTTGGCGACAACATACTTGGAAGTGTAAGCTTCATCAAGAATTCTTTCTCGCAACCCATGTACATTTGACATAAATAGCCTGCCTTGATAGCTCAAAATCCCATCACCGCTCTTTTCAAAATCCATTACCTTTTGTTGACCAACATCTTTCTTAATTTGCATCAAGATAGGGTCCTTAGCTTGTTTCTCCTTAACTTATGCACAAAGGGAGGATTTCGCTACCTTATGAATGAATATCCCTCCAGCTTCAGAATCCGAGAGTCGAACTCTCAAATTTGAAAGCCGATGAATATCCTTCACCTCATTGCTCTTTCCTTCCTCCACATGAGAGAGGCTGCCCATGGAAAACTTGATAAGGGCGTCAATTACTACATTGGCCTTGCCTGGATGATAATGCAGGTTCATACCGTAATCCTTCAACAATTCTAGCCACCGCTTCTCCCTGAGATTTAGTTCTTTCTGCGTGAAATAAACTATAAATTTTTGTGGTAAGTAAATATATCAATATGCACCCTATAAAGATAATCAGGCCAAATCTTTAGTGCAAATACCACTACTGCTAATTCCACGTCATGGGTGAGATAGTTATTTTCGTGTACCTTTAACTGTCTAGACGCATAGGCCACTACCTTACCATTTTGTATAATCACACACCTAAGTCCTACTGGTGACACATCAAGTACACAACAAAGCCCTCTGTACCCTCAGGAAGGGTCAAAATTGGTGCAGTAGTAAACTTGTCTTTCAGTTCTAAAAACTAATCTCACAAGAGTCATACCACAAGAATTTCACCTTTTTCTAAGTCAACCTAGTAAGTAGAGTGGCTATGGAGGAGAAACTCGCTAAAAATCTTCTGTAATACCCTGCCAAACCCAAGAAGCGCTAGATATCAGTTGAAGTCGTGGGTTTGGGCCATTTTCTAACTTTCTCAACCTTTTGGGGGTCAACTCTAATTCCTTCACTAGAAATAATGTGCCTCAGGAAGAAATAGCACTAAGCCAATATTCGCTCTTGGAAAACTTTGAATACAACTCATGGTTCTTAAGGGTCTGAAGGATGATTCGAAGTTGATTTGTATGATCCTTCTCATTCTTAGAATAAACCAATATGTCGTTAATAAAGACTATCACAAACAGATCTAGAAACTGATGAAACACCCTATTCATTAGGTCCATAAAAAGTGCAGGGGAAATAGTCAGTCCGAAGGACATAACTAAGAATTCATAGTGACCATATCAGGTTCCCAAAGTTGATTTGGGAATATCAACCTCCCTAACCTTTAACTGATGATACCCTAAACGAAGGTCTATCTTAGAGAAACATTTAGCACCCTGAATTTGGTCAAGAAGATCATCGATTCTTAGAAGAGGGTATTTATTCTTGACTGTGACTTTTTTCAGTTGGTGGTAATCTATACACATACGAAGAGAGCCATTTTTCTTGTACACAAAGAGTATCGGAGCACCCACGAAGAGACACTAGGATGAATAAAAACTTTGTCAAGAAGATCTTTTAACTGTTCTTTCAACTCTTTCAATTCTACAGTAGCCATTCTATATGGAGGATTAGAAATAGGATGGGTGTCTAACAACAAATCAATGCCAAAATCTATCTCTTTATCTGGTGGTATCCCGGGAAGATTATCAGGAAAGACTTTTGGGAATTCATTAACTATGAGAACAAAATGGAGGGAAGGACATTCAGTACTAAAATCTCTGACCTGAATAAGAAGGTATAGAAAACCCTTTGATATAAGCTTACGGGCTCTAAGATAAGATATGAATTTCCCCCTAGGTTCTAGAAAGTATCCCTCCCACTCTATCACCAGCTTATTTTGGAAAGAGAAGGTGACCTTTTTGGTTATACAGTCTAACGTAGCATAACATGAATGGATCCAATCCATTCCCAAAATAGCATCAAAATAAATTATTTCTAGTTCAGCAAGATCAGCCACAGTATCACAATGACCAATAGACACCACATAATTTTTATAAACTCTCCCAGCCACAATAGAATCACCATCAAGTGTGGAAACAGAAAAAGGTACCAAAATATTTTAGGATCTAAACCAAAACTAACTGCCACGTATGGGGTCACATAAGACAAGGTAGATCCGGGTTCAATTAATGCATATACATCACAGGAGAAAATTTGTAACATGCCTGTAACAACATCTAGCGAAGCCTCAATATCCTGGCAGTTAGATAAAGCATACAAACTATTGCAACTACTTCTAGCAGCTGAAGTAGTACCCTTAAGTGGTGAAGCTGTGGAATTTTTCTGAGACCTACCACCACCAAGATTTCCTCTTATAGAAGGACAGTCTCTCTGAAAATGGATGACTGAGCATAAGTATAACACAACAACCTACCTAACTAACACTTCCTTGGATGAGTTTTATCGCAATTCCCATATTAAGGAAATGACCGATACGGCAGAGCTACATTACCTTGGGACTGAGTACCCTGCATACTCGGTCTATGGCTAGACTGAGAATTCTAAAACCACCAATCGACTGGAGGTCTGGGCATTGGGGAACTAGGTGATGCTTGAGCATTGCTCCAAAAATTTTTATTAGAACATTGCTTACCCTAATTTCCACCTTGATGTTGATTGGTATTCCAATCTATAGACCTAGCTTTTTTTCCCTACCTTTCTTTCTCCCTTACCCCAATAACCCTCTTCTTCTTCTCTTCTACCCGTTGCATGTGTGCCGATAATCTAGAAGAATCCATGACCCTATTCAGCATAGCCCCCTTGCATTCTAGCACCAAATCATCCGAGAGACCAAATGCGAACTTTCTAATGAAAGCTCTCATACTACCCACTAATTTTGGAGCGTAACGAGACAATTGGTTGAATTTCAATGTATATTTTTTGACACTCATCTTTCGTTATTTCAGGTTCACAAATTCTCCAGCCTTTGTTTCCCTCAGCTTTTAGGGAAAAAAATAATCCAGGAAAGTTTCCACAAACTCACCCCAAATAGAACATTCAACATATCCACCCCTCAAATTTTCCCACTCATTGTGCCACTGGTTAGCTACGTCATTCAACTGATAGTCTGCCAACTCAACCCCTTCAACCTCACAAGTATGCATAACTCTAGAAATCTTCTCTAGCTCATCAAAAAACCCTCAGGGGTCCTCCTCAATCTTTGTGCCAATAAAGGTCGGTGGGTTCAGCTTCATGAAGTGACCAACCCGAGTAGATTCAGACAAACCAAGAAAAGAACACACATTATTAGACCAACGGGACTAGGAAGCCACAAGATGAGCAATCATATGGATGGAATACCAGAACTCAACATTTGAGACTTCTCTATGAGAAGGTTGGGTATGATTAGCACCGATCAGGGGAGCCCGAGGTGGACTAGTCGGGATTGGAGGAACTCTCGGAGTAGCGATAAATTTTGGAATATGAGCCCTATTTTTGGTCTGCATCCCATGAGTAGGGTGGATATAAAAAACATGGGTATTCTGCTCATTTGATCTTCGAGGAGGCATGGTTAATCTATGAAATATAAGAAATAATGAGTTAGGGGACATTCAAACTCTAACATATGAACTAAGACATAAAGAAAAGAGAGACATTCCTAAACGTCTAGCAGTTTCCATCTTATAAGTATGGTGCACTACATACCTATAAATAGGACTCTACCCGACGTAATTTTCCAGACACCCTGGGACCATGAACCGTGCTCTGATACAAAGTTTGTCATGACCCAAATCGAGGACCTGGCCATGAAGAGCATCTTGAACTATGAAAGCCCGAGAGCTATTTTGCTAACTGGCAATCATAAGCATAATTCATATACTATAAAAATGCAGAATAAAACAAAACAAGATCATGGTCATCTTAATATATCATTTAAACAATACAGACATAGGTTTAGTGCCCAAAATCATCTATCACAAGTCTGCAAAATATCAACTAAATTGAAAATAGCAACTGTTTGAAACTGGGACAAGGCCCCCGGTAGGACCATGATCTAAAACCAAATGAAAATGTTTCAGTGAAACCAAGCCTTTCGAAACGAGGAACGGTCACCAACTTTAGATGTCTGACATCCGATCTACTGCTTAGCGAGACCCGGGGACTGAGCCTCAGATCTTGGAATATAGGGGGTCAATAAAAAATGTACTAGTATGCAGAACAATCCAAAAATAAAATATATTTTTATACAACATAGGTGAGAGCATTACACAAAAATACGTTAGCACACAAAATTTCAAATACATGGGCAATTTCAATAGACTTCAAAACATTTTTGTAAATCTCAACTCTTTGTCTTACTTTTGAGCTAGGTGGTACACCCTACAATTCTGTAATCTCATAGGCTATATGGAATCTAACCTTGACCCGGCGGGCAAGCCCCCAACCAAAGTTTGTCGCAAGTGTTGGAGTTTCTGATTCTGATACGCTAAAGGGGCATAAGGCCAGCGTATAATTCCCTATTTGGGACATAATAAAACCCATATCAGGAAAACACGGTTTCAGGCAATGAGTTTTATTGACTCATTCCTTCTTCGGGTAACCACCTAACTCTCTTTAAGCCCATTTTCAATCCTTTCTAAACATGCAGCTTTCTAAACTCAAAATCTAAAAATAAAAATAAAAATTTGCATTCTGTTCTATTCTGTATTTATCATGGCATTGTCTGTTTTGGTATTGTCATACCAAGACTTGCAAGTAATATATCTAAGCCATATCAAATTCTGCTTTTGATTTTCATTCAACCCAATCATTTGACCATAAAAAGTATTTAAATAATGTAAGGGAGTTCTTAATTCAAAACATGTGAAACTTATCTAAAGGCTCTCTCTTTTCAATACTCTAACACATGATGGTCAATTTCTTTTGAACAATACATGCAACCCTTTCAATTATCCAATAGAAGATTTGCAAACAAGAAAACACCCTCTCTTCTATTCATAACCAATATCAATTTGTAAATAATATTAAAAAATTTGTCTCATTCTTCTAATCATGAAATTTAACAACCCACAGCATGTGAGATCAAATGGTATCATAACAAGAGAGAAAGAAATTCGTTATACATGATCTCAATTCTACTTTTGCAAATCTGAAAATACTTCTATGTATAGAAACATGATTCAATTCTATGAAAGGGGCTCAAGACCAAAACTGTATATTATCAAAGGGGTTCAAAATGCATAATCTTTAAAGTATTTTCAAAACCCTTCATAAATGCATGATTTCATAACTTTAGAACTTACTAAAAACATATACACTTTGCCCATTAAGTTTAGGATAGCCCCATGTAGCTTAAGTTCCTTAGTTTGAATAATGGAACCCTAATCTTGAAACTTTTCATGAGAATCTTGAATTCTTGTATCTTGGGAAAGAGGGAAGGGTTTTGTTTAAGATTTGACACGAGTAAGATCTCGTAGATGGACATTTTTTTATCATGTCAAAAGCAACCGAGAGAAGTCCTGAGCTTAACTGTAAATGAAGCCTAAAACTGCCCCTATGTATGCACTCCATGGGCGGACCTTTGGAGCCTTTTCATTAAAGGGGCACTTTTGTCATTTTAGTCTTATTTTGTGATGTAATATAAATAAACCAACTTAGGTTTTTTGAGATTTAGGTTATTATTTTTGAGACTTGAAACTTGTAACACTTAAAAGTTCCCTTGAGAGGAACTCCAAAACCAAAACTAGGGCAAGAAAAGTGAAGATTCACTTGTGTTTGCATTGTTGGCTTGATAAGTTTATGTTGTGTCAACGTAGGAGTTCGGTTTATGTTGTGTGTGGTGTTAAAGGTCCAAGAGTGGAATAGGTTCTTGGGTTTTTAAGATTATACTTACATTTCTCTAGCTAGCTATCTTGTATCTTGTTGTTTCCACCAGTTTCTTGTTGTGTTAATGTAACCAGTGAGTTTCTTGTTTTTCTTGCCTTGTGTTTCTAATTTAGTTTTGTGTTTTTCTATAAATTAGGTGTTAAATACAAAATTACATTGTGTTCTTGTTGTTGATCTTTAATCCGAGGGTCACTCAAAAGGGTCCTCGGTTCTCTTGAACTTGTGGACTATTTTGGGTATTTGTTTTTGTGTGTTATTGGTCATTCTTGTATCATTTGGTATCAAAGAATGTCTTGATATTGTTCCCACAAGGTGAATCTTGGCTCTCTTGGTCAAAAATCTAAAAAAAAAAGTTGAAGTTGTTCTTGTTCTTGGCCGAGAGTTGGTGTTGTTGTTGTATCTTGGCCTAGGCTTGTTTGGTGTCTTGATCTAGTAATTATTTATTTGTCTAGTGTGTTTATTTTGTTGCTTTCTTTCTTACCAACACAAAGGAGTCTAGATCTAAAGTTGAGCTTAAGAAGGATGACATTGTTGATGTGAACTTGAAGGTGGCCGAATATTGTAGTTGTTGTTCTATGCCGTATGGGTGTTGTTGATGTATTCTTGAAAAAAAAATTGTTGTTGTCTTCATATTGTTCTTTACCTCATCTCATTTCTTGAACAATAAAAAGTGTAAAATAGATCCAAAAAGGTGTAAGACCAAGTTGTAAAGTTTGTTTATGAGAAGACATGGGCCATCACTTCCTAGACTTGACATCAACTTTTTCAACTACTATCCTTAAATCAAGGAGCCATGTTTGGTGGAACAAGTACAAGTCAAGATCATCCTTTTTGATATTAAAATTACAAAGGACTCAAGACATATACTTTCCCTCCAAAATCAATTATCTTCCATTCCAAATTGTGTGGGGATTGAAATTTCAAATTTGTTACTAAAGTTATGTGGGACATAGACTAATTGCATGCTTCCATGTCACCCTAGTTACTGTTCACCATCAATATTAAGATGAAATTTGTATTTTTCTAGTTTTTAATTTTTGATTCTTGGTTTCATTAGTTTATCCTAGAATTAATTAACAAACTAGTAAACTCCTACTAGATTGTCAATTAGTCCTTCCATCTATTGTTCGCGTCTATGTTTCTTTTGTTCTTTTGTCATTTTTACAATCGTAGTACTTCATGGTTCAAGTTCGAACAATTATTTACTTTAGTCATCCAACAAAGGGTCCATTCAGACTAAGGAGTAGACTTACTCGTTAACTCACCACGAGTTACAAGCCGACTTGCAAACATTTGTGACATCAAGCGTGAGACCATGATGTGAGTGAGAGAATAATGAGGTTGTTTGAACTAACGTGTGTTTGTTTTGTAGGTTATGTGTTGTATTGTTGTGTGTGACATTGTGGACTGATTTGGTGACTTGTTGGACCATAACTTGAAGGATTAATTCTGATACAATCACCATGGAACCCGAGGCTTCAAATGCTCAAACAATTGAAATTAATGCCATTAATCTCATTTTGGCTCTCCTTGAATCTATGTCCTGAGATATGGCTAGGTTGAATGTGGGTCTTGAAAAATTAGATACGGATGTTGCATCAATGAGTAGTAGATTAGAATGTGTGGAAAGTCAAAGGAGTCAACCATTCTCTGCTCAAAACATTTCCCTAACCATTACTCGCGAAGCCTTGCACCAAATGTTCCACCCACCAAGACAACCATCCAATGGCCCAAACCAAGCTCATTATAGTCTTTAACCGAAGGTAATGAGAGACTAATCTAGCCACCACTTCAACAAGTCTAACAAGAAGTACTTGGAACCCAAATGCCACCCTAAAACCCGAACCCTCCTAACCAAACTCTAGTTGACCAAAGGGCTCACTATCCACCAAATCCAATCTCGCCACTACAAGCTCCACTTAACCCAAATAGACCTATACAACATGAGGAATATGGTCTGTTTAATCATGCTTACATGATATGGAATAGATATGGTGTATACATATTGATCCAAGGGAAGTTCATGGCCGATAAGGAAGAGTTGGTCATTGGAATCAACAAAGAAACCAGAACTGTAAAGTAGCACTAAATACCATCAAAATGGGGCTTCTAATCTTCAAGGGTGAGAGTGAACCTGAAGATTTTCTTGCATGGGAATCCACATGTGAGAGGGTCTTCCAAGTCAATGATCTTACCAAGGAGAAGAAGAGTTTCTATGTGATTGCTCACTTTGAGGGTTATGCTACTATATGGTGGGAGTAATTTAAGCATTTTGGCAATGTTTTGGCTGAGAGGAATCCCCCTCCTTTGTTTCGAATAAGGTACCTCATAAGACAAAGGTACCTACCTGAAAGATATTATTAAGAGCTCCTTGCCAAGTTGTATAAAATGAGGCAAGGAAACAAAAGTAATGTGGTTTACTATGATAAGTTCCAACAACTCATTCTAAAACATGATCACAGAGAGGAAAAAGTCAGTCACGACATCATTCAATTCAAGGTGGGGTTGAATAGAGATATTGTTTCACATTTGACACATCACAAGTTCCACACCTTGGATTTCATCTTCCAAGCTGCATTGGAAACTGAAAGAGAGTTATGGGAGAAACTAGGGTCAAAGTTCAAAGTCCAATCACCCTCAGTGTGGAACCATGAAAAGAATGATTCATCCAAGGTGGAGCGACCTAAGACCAAGGTTGTCCTAGCTGACAAAAAGGATCACCAAAGGCACCCTCCGAGAAATCAAGGTAAACTACATTCCTTTCCTAATTCCAATGGCTTTCAATATTTTAAATTCCAAGGTTGGGGACACAAGGATAATGTTTGTAAAAATAGGAGAAATGTGATTCTAAGGGAGGGGAAATTTTATTTTCTTGGGGAGGAGGTGGGACTTGAACCGAAGGAGATTGATGATCAATCTCAAGGTGGAAAAAGGGTAGAAGCTGAGAATCCAAAGAAAGGGGAGGAGGAGGATGCTTGGCCGTGTGATGGTGAGCTTGAAGTGCCATGCTTTTTAGTAAGAAAGCCTATGCTTAGTAAGGCTTTGGGTGATCCTAGTCTAAAGGAAAACCTTTTTAACACCAAATGCCTTATTAAGGGGGTTGTGTGTTCTATGCTTATTGATGGAAGTAGTTGTACCAAAATTGCTAGTAGTACCTTGGTTGATGTTTTGAGGCTGCCCACTATCCGTCATTCCAGCCCATACAACCTCCAATGGTTAAATTAGTGCGGGGAGCTAAACGTAAACTGACAAGTGGTGATACGGTTCAAGGTAGGAAACTACTTTGACAAGGTGGTGTGTAATGTTAATTCTATGCAAGTGTGCCACCTATTGTTGGGAAGACCATGGAAATATTATAGAGATACCGTGCATGATGGTTGAGACAATAGGTATACTTTGGAGATCCATGGAAGAAGGTATACACTCCACCCTCTCTTACTGATACAAGTGGCAAAAGTTTGTCAACAAGTGAGATAGTTAGAGGAAAACAGAAAGAAGAAGAGAAAGGAAAAGTTGAAGAATGGGAGTAGAGGAGAAGGAGGAGGAAACAAGGAGAAAAGAGACAAGAGGTCATCACTTTAGGGACCTACCCTCAGGAATCCTTTATTTCTCACTAACATAGGTACAAGCATTTTTCCTAGTACCTCATTTTCTTATGTGCAGGTGCATGATCATGTGATTCTTAATGGGGAAACCGAGCAGCCTTCTCATCCACACATGCTTGATGATCTCAATAATCCCTTGGCTAAGCATCCAAGCTTTGGGACAGAAATTGAGGAGGTGATTCTATGGAGAAGCTGCGAGGTTGATGAAGCCATGAGTTTGAGGTCAAATTCCTTTCAAGGTGGAGCAGATGATACGAGTATGACCTCATAGATAGAAATTTTTTTGAGCAGGTATGAGGAAACCGAGAGAAGGCTCGATCTTAAGAGTAAATGAATCCCAAAACCGCCCCTATAAATGCACTACATCGGCGGCCTTTTGGAGCCTTTTCATTAAAGGGGGACTTTTGTCATTTTAGTCTTATTTTGTGATGTAATATAAATAGACCAACTTAGGGTTTTTGAGATTTTTAGTTGATTATTTTTGAGACTTGAAACCTTTAACACTTAAAATTTCTCTCTAAATCTTGAGAGGAACTCCAAAACTGAAACTAGGGCTAGGCAAGTGAAGATTCACTTGTTTTTGCATTATTGGCTTGATACGTTGGTGTTTAGAGTAGGTAACATCCCTCTTGTGTCAACGTAGGATTTAGGTTTATGTTGTGTGTGGTGTTAAATTTCCAAGAGTGGATTAGGCTCTTGGATTTTTTAGATTATACCTACATTTGTTTAGCTATCTATCTTGTATCTTGTTGTTTCCATCAGTTTCTTGTTGTGTTAATGTAATCTGTGAGTTTCTTGTTCTTGTAATATTGTTGTTATTGCCTTGTGTTACCAATTTAGTTTGGTGGTTGGCTGGAAATTAGGTGTTAAACACCACATTACATCGTGTTCTTGTTGTTGATCTTGAATCCGACAAGGGTCACATAAAGAGGTCCTCGGTTCTCTTGAACTTGTGGACTATTTTGGGTGTTTATTTTCATGTGTTATTGGTTGTTCTTATATCAAGAGTTAATTGAAGAGAGTGAGAAATTTTGTGCCCTGATTATGTTATTAATCGGGATTAGATAAATAGAATTGATAGGAAAGGACATAATTGACACTCAGACATTTAAACTCATAATTGAATACCAGTTTGGACGTCCACCACGATGCACTAGGGGGCTCATCGCCATAGGCACTGCGACGTGGTATAATCACGCTGACCTACTATTTTCGTGATCCAAACATAGCCCAATCCTTGTCCAAAACTTCTCTGAGACCTGCCTTTTACACCCCTGAACATGAATTGACTCAAAAATCTATGTCTCGGGGTCGGGAAGACCAAATTTAAAATCTTCAAAGTTAGGAGGCTCAAAATATGCCTAAGTCTCTCAACACATAGAATTTTTTTCATGTCCTAAACTTCTCATGCACACAACTAAGAGTGAAACAAGTCAAGAATAGTACTAGGTGTTACACCTATCAATTAATCGCTATCTCTAATCTCTAATATATTAAAAGTGTGAAGGACTCCGCTTTAGACAGAATCATTTTTTCATTATTTTTCCTGCTTTTAATTTATTTATTTTATAATATTTAAAAGTAAAGAGTCATAAATATATAAGAAAGAGAATAATATTTTCTTGTGTATGTACAACCAGACTCCTAAAATATATGTAAGCAAAATTAATACTCCTAAAATATATGCCAAGGAGGATAAATATTTAGTTGTTTACGTTATACAAAACGATTTTCTATAGAAGAAGCCATGACAGAGAGTTCAATTGATCGATCATCTACATTCCGTGTGGGTGAGGCATCTCCGTTAGGTATACACAGGAAATAGCTAAATTGCTTGTTAAACATCTAAAAATGTTGAATTCTATTCTCTTGTCTTCTCGATCTTCTTCTTTTCATTATTTGTGTCCCAATTGTTAATGCATTTTCTCTTTTTATTATTTCAAATGGAACAATTTCTTATGCGATGTTGGTTGACAGTCAAAAATTTACGCGTTAATATTACCATTTTTATTACTGATTTTATGATTTTAATTTATGCAAGTTCGTGATATAATTTCAAAATTGAAGAACTGGATTGCTTTGCGCTAAATCATGGCATAATTTGGATTTGAGAAGCACGATGCCAGGCTTTTTCGTGGAAAATTTGGATTCAGCTGCACATATTTCCAATTTTAATTTTCATGAGTTCTAGAATTGAATTGATTCCTTTTTGTGAGACACTGTTTGATGATACGGAGAGAAGTAATATGAATTTTTACTATGTTTATTTTCTTGTGCAGTTTGTAGAGAAAACAAAGATGGGGCTACAAGAGATTGGCTAATAATCTTTAATTTAATTCTGCTCTTGAGATAATATAAGGGTCCTTGATATAAATAAAGCCTACTCTTAGTACTTAGATTGTGTTGCTGTTTCAAAATTTTCATAGTTAATATTGTTAGAGTTTGTGTGACCCTAATTTTGTTGATCCTCCCCTGAAAAGTTTGTTGTGCGACCCATGTTTGTGATTTTTTCGTGGGGTCTGTGGTGGTAGCAGAGGGATCGGGCCGATAGTGGGTTGTTTTGGGGGTTTTAAATACGTCATTGAGACTTTCATCTCCTCCTTATACTCCTATCCATTATAGTGAACTTCCTCCTCCTTTTCCTGTGGTTTTTCCCATCAAGGGTTTCAACGTAAAATATGTGTGTTCCTCTTATTTTCTTTTGTTTGTGGTATATATTGCTTATTCCTCTCCGTTTAACAACAAATATATGTACCATCACTTCCTTCTTTATGCTAATTAATGTGTATTGAATTTAATTTGTAGAATATATGCACAAGTAAGTGTGTTTGGTAGATCAAATTTTGATAGATTTGCCTCTAAAGGCAGGACGTTTGGTTTCGAGGGAGAATATGATCTTATTAATGATCTCTTGACGTTTAGAGACTTTCTTTTAGAAAGGTTATCTCCCAATAAATTTTGTGAGTGAAGAATATGTATATTTATTATATTACTATACCTATTATAAAGAGAAGATGATGAAAGTATCGACGTTCTTTGCTTTTTCAGCATACATCAGTATCTGCAGAAGAGTTTTTTCCACAATGGAGATCACCATCTGGGCCACCACTAAAGCTCCATGAAGTGGTGTGTATTTAAAAATTTTATTTGACATGGGGAATATGCATATATACCCGTAATCTACACTTATGCCCATTCATAGAGTACTCAGCTTCAAGTATTTGATCCATCACATGGACAATCCTCTTGAGATTTCATTTCGATCATATTTTTTCTTAAATCATATTGTTGAAGTTATCATAAGGTAAGGAGAGAGTAAAGTGCCCACGGATCTTACCCTTATCTCACGATGATAAAAAGGTTGTTCAAAAGATCCCAAAAACCCTAACGCCATGCTATTGGTCCAATTTCAACCACCATCGCAGTTTTAATATCAGCCTCGACCCCAACCTCAACCTCCGTCTCAGCTTCAATCTAGGCCTCCACTCATCTTAACCGGTCATCACGGCAACATAGGGCTCTAATCTTTAACCAGGACGAAGTAGATTGGTTGCGGAATAGATAGAATTCGAGGTTATTCTATTCAAGCCAAGAAAAAACACATCATTGCATGAATCATTTGGATTGGCACACTCAACCCATGCAATGATTGGAGTGCATGTAGCAGCACTAACACATGCATTATTTCTATTTCCTAAATTCAATATTTATACAAATTATTTCAATTGAAGCAGAAGGAGTATCAGATTTTTTTTTTTGAAAAATTGGCAAGGGACATGAATTTGATTTATGAGGAATAAAAAGTTGGAGTTGAAGAAAGTAGCTTAATGGAAAATTTTGGAAAAAAATAATAATTTGGTGTTAAAGAATCCAAAGGCTCTTCAAGTAAAACGTTAGTCTCAAGAGACTATGGATATTTATCTTAAAGAACAAAATATAAATTTGAATTTGAATAGATTTAGGTTGTACTTAGAGAAAGAATATCTGAAAGCAAAAATATTTATGGCTCTTAATATTTTCTAGATAAAGGGATGGTGAACATGTTGTAACACCCCATATTTTCACGCTAGAACTCTAATCGTTGTTCCAATGTGTATAAGCTCCAATCCAAATGATTCCCATGTGAATATAAGTTTCATGATCATTATACTAGTGTGTGAAGGGAATTCGAGGTGAAATATATTCATAGGAATCACTTAGAATAAAGTGAGCAAAGAGTCTTTGATTCAATCAATATTTGGTGTTCGATTTCATGAGGGTTATCTTTGAACGAGTATAACTTTATGTATATGTTGAATTTGGTAGATCAAGACCCACCAAATTGTTGATAATCGAATTAGCTTCCCAACGTTACCAATTTTGCCTTAATCCGATACCAGAGCGAAAAGTTATGGCTTTGCAAAAGGGTGTGCGTCGCCTAACCATCGCAAACGTTCACTAGAAAGGGTTTTCTATAAGTTGTGTGACACAAACCTTAAGGTTTTCCATGGGTTGTGCCATAGGTTGTGCGAAGAAAACCCTATGGACAAACGACGTAGACACTTCATTTTTGAGTTATTTCAAGGGCAACAAAGTCTTTTTGCATTCAAAACCATCCCTAAACATCTATTGACGAAATTAGGGTCGTTAGTAACGTTTTAACTCTCTTAAATCCCTAGTTCATTTTTCAAAAACACAATAAGAGAAAAACAACTTAGGGTTAAACATTCAAGCTCTAGGGATCAACTTTTTTGCTAATTCTTCATTGATTAAGGTACGAGGGCTTTCCTAAACAACATGGGCATGGCTAAATCATTGTATTAATGTTTTGAATATTGATAAATCATGTTTTCATGAAGATCTTGAATTACATTAAAATGTAAGCATTGTAAATACTTCCAATGATATATGATTTTGGTCTTGAGACCTTACATTAAATTCCAACTTTACTCATGTATATGTATAAATGTGCTTTCAGTTTTGAAGTATGAATTGAGAACATGAAGAATGAATTTCCCTCTCTTATTGTGTACCTTTTGATTTCCAAGTTAAGGGTTATTTAATTGCATGACTTAAAGCATGAGCAAAGGATTTTACTATCAATTATGAAATTTATGTTGGTTGTGAATTGAGGAGCAGGATATTTTCTTATTTTTAAATGTAAAATATAATAATCGAGGGAATTACATGATTATTTTGAGAAATTGACCAACATTGGTTGAAATGTTGAAAAGAGAGAGTCTTTGCATAATTTGATATATGTTTTGAAATGTGAGTTCTCTTGTATTGTTTGAATATTTTGGTGGTCTGAACATTGTTTTGAGTGAAAGAACTGTGATACGATTATGATATGGCTTAGATTTATGACTTGCAACTCTTGGTATAATGATACCAAAATCAGATAATGCCATAATAGACATTATGATAGGTGGTCTAATAGATTTCAATTAGATTTTTCGAATTTAAATTTTAAATGATGCATGGTCAGTAAAGGTTAGAAATGGGCTTAAGAGATGTTAGGTGGTTACCTGAAGGAGGCATGAGTTAAGAAAACTAATTGCCCAAAACTGTGAATTACTGATATGGGTTATTATGTCTCTAAGAGGGATTATACGCTGGCCTAGTGCCTCGTGGCGTATTAGAATCAGAAACTCCAACCCTTGTGGTAAAATTGGGTTGGGGGCTTGGCTGCCAAGTCAATGGCGGATTCGATATAGCTCGTGGAATATCAGACTTGTAGGGTGTACCACCTAGGTCAGAACTAAGACAAAGATGTTGAGATTTACAAAAATATTTTAAAAGCCTATTTCTTATGCCCATGGATTTTCAAATGCTTGATGATGACATACTTTTCATGAAATGCTCTCACTTACTTTAGATATTAATATTTTGTTTTTAGATTGTTCTGTGTACCAGTACATCTGTATTGACCCCTAGATTTTAGGATCTAATGTACAGTCCCAGGGTCCCGCTAAATAGTAGATTGGTGTGTCTGAGACGTGCAGTTGGTGAGCTTTCTCTATTCTGGGAGGCCTGGTTATTAGGGTTTGGTTATTTCATTTGGGGTTTATGGTCCGACTGGGGGTCTTGTCTTAGATTTTAGACAGAAGTTTTTTTAATGTTGTTAGAGATTTTGTAGATTGGTGTCATGTATTTTGAATATTATGAACATCATTATGTATTTCCCAGTTGAATATAGAAATTTACTATGTTTTCGTTTTGCTAACTTTCCACATTTCTTTACATTGTATAAACATTATGTATGATTTCCAGATAGAACAGGGGCGGTCGGGCCTTCATGGTTTGAGATGCTTTTCATGGCCAGGGTCTCAGCTCGGGTCATGACAAACTTTGTATCAGAGCATGGTTTATGGTCCCAGTGTATCTGTAAAGTGGCATTGGGTAAAGTCCTTTTTATGGGTATGTAGTGAGCCACACTTATAAGCGGGATGCTACAAGGCATTTAGGAATGTCTCTCTTCTTTTCATGATTTAGTTCGTGCTATAGAGTTTGTATATCATCTAATCAATGATTTCCTGTATTTCAAAAAGCTATCATGCCTCCCCATCGATCTAATGAACAGAATGCTTAAGCTGAGGATGTCCGCCCTACCTATGGGATACTAACTCATAATAGAGCTCGTACTCTTGAGTTTGTCTCTACTCCAGGAGTTCCTTCTGTTCAGACTATTCCACCTCGGGCTCCTTGATCTAGAGTTAATCATACTTAGAACGCCCAGAGAGAGGTATCAAATGTTGAGTTCCGACAGTCTATGCATATGATAGCTCAGTTAGTGGCTTCTCAGGCCTGTCGGTCTGAAGATGTGGGATCTTTGTCCAGTTAATCTGAGATTACATGAGTTGGTCAATTCATGAGACTTAACCCACCTAAGTTTACAGGTACGAAGGTTGAGAAGGACCCCCAAGGGTGTATTGATGAATTTGAGAAAATTTTCCCTGTTATGAATGTAAATGAAGTTAAGGGGTTGAATTGGCAGCTTATCAGTTGAAAGATGTGACCAATCAATGGTATAATAAATGTGAGGATTCAAAGGAAAGAGATGTTGAGCCTTCTATCACGACCCGAACCGAGGCCATAGCCGCGACGAACATCCCAAACCCTGAAGGCCTGAGATCCTTTCTCTAACTGAAAATCATATACATAACTCATATACTTCAAGGAAAAATGCGGACGAAAATGACAAGACAGAAACATTGTCATTCTTTTACTTCAACTAAAAAATACAAAGATGAGTTCATGAAACATTCAAAAACACCCGACACTAGTTTGCGAAATCTCTAACAAATCAAAAACACTACTGTCTGAATACTGGGACAAGGCCCCCAAGTCGGGCCATAAATGAAAAAGAAATATCAATGTCAAATCAATAAGGCCTTCCAAAATAAGAGAGGCTCACCAACTGCAAACTTTGGACAATCCAATCTATTGCTTAGCTAAACCTCGGGAATGTGTCTCAAATCCTGAAATATAGGGGGTCAATACAGATGTACAGGTACGTAGAGAAATCTAAAATAGTGTATTTTATACAACATAAGTAAGAGCAATTCACAAAAATAGTCTACATACAATATAGGAAAAACACATGGGCATTCTTTGATAAATTTCAAAACACTTTCTTGAAATCATGACTCATTCTTTATATTATTCTTGACCTAGATGGATCACCCTACATACATGGTAACCCACAGGCTATGTGGATACCATCCATTACCTGGCGGTCAGGCCCCCAAATCCAAGCTTGCCGGAAGGAAGGGGGAAATCATGAAATGGTAATTCCCACTTGCAAACATAACATGCTATCCCACTTGCCTAATAGCACATAAAAACCATATCCGTAAAAAACACGGTTTTGGGCTTAGAGTTATCTGAACTCAATCCTTCTTCGGGTAACCAACGAGCTCCCTTTAAGCCCAATTTTTGATTATTTAAAACCATGCTATATATCTTTACAACATTTCCTGCATTCATGTTAAGGGCAATCCATAATAGGTATCGTCATACCTAGACTTGTAAGACATATCGTATCATGTCATCAATCATAGCCCTTTTTATAAAAGTAGTCATTTAGATATCCACTCCCAACAATTCAAAAAATGTTCATGAGGACATTCTTAATTCAAATCACATGCAGACGTATAAAAAACAATTCTTCTGAAACACATTATCATGTGGTGGCCAATCTTTATTTAAAACACATGCTTCTATCTTTATCAAAAAAAAGAACACTTATAATTAAGGATAATTTTTCCTCTCATCATGTCATAATCAATGTCAATCAAAAAAAAAACAATAAGGAACTTACTTTCAAAAAAACACTAGTTCGTGCGTGTGTAATAATCCACCATGCAATTAAACAATATTGTTCATATCGAGAGAGGGAATTCATTGTTCATGCTCTCAATTAAACTTTTCAAAACTAAAAAAATATATACCTATGGGTTATAATTCAATTCTACAAAAAAAAAAGTTCAAAATAATAAGTATACTTTCACCAAAACAATTCCATGACAGGTTTTTTTTTTTGAAACAATCACAAACCCTTCCTTGTAACATGATTTCAAATCTTTAAACTTGATAAAACCATAAAAATTACACCCATGGAGTTTTAGGATACTCCTAAATACCTTATATTCCTTAGGTTGAAGGATGGAATCCAAATCTTGATTCATTTCTTGGAAATCTTGAACATAGGGATTGATTCTTGATCTTTGATGGAAACCCAATTTCTCTTATTCTTGAGAGTAGAGGATTTCAGAAGTGTTTAAAACTGATAAAAGATGGATTATAACGCTTAGGGTATGATTTAAATTCGTGCAAAAGGAGTTTGGGATGGGAAAATACGAAAATACCCCTTTAAAATAACACTTTAACATTGTTCGGCCCTTACCGATGGCTTGGGTGACGGACCATCACTCCAGTGACTGGTCGTCACTCAAACCATCATAAAAAACCCTAGTTTTTAATCTTCTTATTTCAGTTTGATGGGCCAACTAGATGGGCCATCACTGGGTTGACGGTCCATCAGTCAGGCCGTTGCACTTTGCCAGACTGACACCTCTCTGAAAAATGGGCATAACTTTTTACTCCGATATCGGAATAAGAAAAAATTAGAGTTGGGAATAAGACTCAAAGGCCTTCCATTTTATATGTATTATTCCCTCTAAATCGTTATATATAAGATGTTTTGATTGATGAAAGTTGACCCAAGTTTAGACGTTTACCAAAACTTAATCAATAGAAGCATTTGTAACTCGTCTTTGAGTTAGGGGATTTTCTGACCTTAATTCATATTAAAAGGTATTCACACACTAAAAGATTTATCATCACACATGTATTAACAAAGAATCATTGGGTTCGTGCCTATACACATAGAAAATGAGGGAATCAAAGGCTAAAGAATTTTTGAACTTGAAACAAGGAAAATGAGTGTCAAGGAGTACACATTGAAGTTCCACAAGTTATATCGTTATGCTCCAGAATTGGCGGGTAACATGAGAGCCTGCATAAAAAAGTTTGCATCTGGTCTCTTGGATGATATGGTATTGGAATGCAAAGGATAAATCCTGAATAGAGAGATGGATTTCTCCAGGCTGTCCATTCATATGCAACAGATAGAGAAGCAGAAGAAGAGGTTGGCTGAGGCAAAAGAGAAAGACAGGCAGGCTAAGAGGGCCAGATCTATAGACCAAAATAGCAGTCAACACCAAGGTGGTAAGTGGGGAAATAGGTGGTCTAAGAAGAAGTTTTGGAGCAACGCTCAATCATCAGCCAGCGCCCCAGTGCCAAGACCTCTAATTGATCAGCGGTTCTTTAACCCATAGTTTAATAGTGGTTGGAAGGTGCAGGATACTCAGTATCAAAGCAGTGTAGCTATGCCACATCGATCTTTTCCGCGATGTGGGATTTGAGGTAAACATCACTTGAGAAAGTGTCAGTTGGGCAACTTGGTATGCTATACTTGTGGTTAGTTAGACTATTTTAAGAGAGATAACCCTTTCACCAAAGAAAACTTCAGTGGTGCCAAGTTCCAAGTGAATTACTCAACGCCATCACCACCTCCCAAGGGTACTACTTCAATTATCGGGAGCGGTAGCAACCAGTTACATGCTTTATCTAACCGCCAGGATATAGAGGCTTTGCTAGATGTTGTCATGGGTATGTTGAAAATCTTTTCTCGTAATGTGTATGTGTTTCTTGACCCAAGGTCTACTTTATCTTATGTTACCCTGTATATGACAGCTAGTTTTGATTTTTAGCTCGAAAATATTTTAGAACCCTTCTCTATTTCTACTCCTGTTGGTGACTCTATTATGGCTAAGAGGGTGTACAGAAACTGTGTTATGTCCATTTGTAATTGTAATATTGTGAAAGATCTTTTAGAGCTTGATATGATTGACTTTGATTCTATCTTAGGGATGGATTGGCTCCATTCGTGTTATGCCACACTAGACTGTAGAACTCAAAAATCACTTTCTCCTTTCCGAATGAACTAGTGATAGAGTGGTAGGGGTATTATTTAGCACCTAGGGAGAAGTTCATATCTTATCTCAGAGCCCGTAAACTTATTTTTAAGGGGTGTTTGTACCATCTTGTTCGAGTAAAAGATTCTAGTACTGAAAGTCTTTCCCTCCGATTTGTTCCTATAGGTAATGAATTCCCGGAAGTCTTTCCTGATGATCTCCCAGGGATACCACCTAATAGAAAGATAAATTTTTGCATTGACTTGATGCTAGACACTTGTACTATTTCTATTCCACCATACAGTATGGCTCCTGCAGAATTGTAAGAGTTGAAAGAACAATTGAAGGACCTTCATGAAAAATGCTTTATTCGTCCAAGTGTTTCTCCCTAGGGTTCTCCGGTGCTCTTCATGTGTAAGAAATACAGTTTCCTCGGTATGTGTATTGATTACTGATAGCTTAATAAGGTCAATAAAAAGAATAATTACCTTTTTCCTAGTATCGACGATTTATTCAATCAACTCCAAGGTGCCAAATATTTCTCATAGATAGACCTTCATTCAGGATATCATCAGTTGAAGGTTAGGGAGGTTGATATTCCCAAAATATCTTTCCAAACTTAATATGGCCATTATGAATTCTTGGTTATGTCCATCAAACTGACTAATACCCCTTCAGCTTTTATGGAACAAATGAATATGTCACGACCCAAACTAGGGCCAGGCCGTGACAGACGTCCCAAACCATGAATGCCCGAACGTCTTACTCTATCTGATCTGGTAATCATGCACAACATTCATATAATAAAAGAAAATGTGAAATTATAATCTAATACAAAAACATGGTCATACTCTCGGTTCAGTTTAATCATACGAAATGAAATCTGAAATTCAGCTAATCAACTTTTAGAACAGTCTGCTAAATCTGTACTACATGATATAAAGATAACTGTCTGAAAAGCTGGGACAAGGCCTCCAGTACACCAAAACAATGGAATAACATTATCTGAAATAACAGGCCTTCTAGAACAAAGAAGGCTCACCACTACATGGATCAGTTCTCTCAGGAATATTCTACTGATTAGCTGGATCGTTGGATTGAGCCTCCAAACTTGGGAGGTAGGGAGTCAATACAAAAGTACTGGTACACAGAGTATATCCAAAATAATAATTTATATTCAACATATATGAGAGCAATTTAAAATAGTTCATAAACATATCATATAGTAAGAAATCTCATGGGTATTTCGAAAGACTCTGTAAAACCATCTGAACTCTATGACACTCTTTGTTTTACTTATGCGCTAGGTGGTATACCCTAAAACTTTGAAATTCCATAGGATATATAGAATCCACCATTGAATCAGCGGGGAAGCCTCCAACCCAAGTGTGCCGCAAGGGTTGGAGTCTCTGACACTGCTACACCACACGGCCGTTGCCAGCATAAAAATAGTATAACTAGATCGGCAAATCACTGTTTTAGGCTAAGAGTTACTTGAACTCTAGCCCTCTTCAGGCAACCACCTAACTCTCTTTTTGCCTATTTTTAACTCTTTAAGACATGCATTCTCTGAAAACATACTCTGAAAAATCTAACTCTGTTATGGCATACATTTATATGGTATCGTCATACCATTGACTTGCAAGTCACATTCTCTGAGCTATTTAGCAAATTATATATCTGTTCTCAAAACATGGAATTTATGACCACCATATCAATAATTCTTTTTAAGAAACTCATTATTTAAAACTCATGTAAACATATGCAAGGAAACTCTCTTTGTCAACATTTCAAGAATTCAAGGTGGTCATGTCAAATTTCTCAATTACATGCATTTCTTTCTCTTTAACACAAGAACGTCCTAATAACATCAAGAAACACCCTCTCATTATTTCTAAATCATGTTTCAATCTCTATGACATTGAGAAAACTACTTTTGAAACCCTAGAGAGTGTTCTAGTGAATTTTTGAAGAGAATTTGAATAATGTGGTCACTTAGGAGTATAATCCCATGTTTAATCTGATAAGGTGGTGGAAAATACCTATATACCCTTAATGAGATGGAATAAAATATAGCTAGGAGCCCGATTTTACGGGCCACCACGATGCGTGGCTCACTGGAATTTGACGAATGGGATTCTTAGGGTCACTGTGACGCGAAGCCATCGTGTTGTCCCACTGGTTGGGACCTGGAACTTCAGTGCAATGCGCCACAATCGTGCTAGGCTACTAGAATTTGACAAGTATTAAATAGACCCCCTCCGCGATGCTCCAAGCACAAAAATGATGGTGTTTTTGACTAGGACTTAAATTAGCCATAATTTCTTGCTCGGGTATTAGATTTGGGCGAATGTTAAATCAGCGAAATGCTTATCAAATTTTCCATGTGATGAAAAGTCAAAATTTGGAAAAATTAATTTTCCAGTCTTTAACTCTAAGAGCATATAACCACAAGCTAACTCATGGACGATGCGGGGTGTTACATTATCCCCCCATGGGATCATTCATCCCCAAATGATGACGCGGAATAAAGACAAGCACGATTTCAAACATACTAAGGCCATAAAATAATAAGACAAGGATTGTACCTTCCATTTCATTATTCACCGGATAAATAATCTGGGTATCTATCTCTTATAACATCTTCTGATTCCCAAGTTGCTTCTCAATTTTCTGATTTTTCCACAACACTTTAACCGAAGTTATCTCCTTGCTCCTCAACTTTCTAACTTAACTATCTAATATTGTAATTGGTTTATCTTCATAGGATAAGGAGTCTGTCAGTTTGACCTCCTCTATAGGCAATACTAATGAATGGTCTCCAATACATTTCTTCAACATGGATATGTGAAATATCGGATGAACAGAACCCAAACTTGCAGGTAACTCTTACTCATACACAACCTCACTATCCTTCTCAAAATCTGGTATGGCCCTATATAGCAAGGACTCAACTTACCTTTCTTTTCGAATTGCATAACTCCCTTCATAGTGGAGACTTTGAGAAATACAGAATCACCAACTTCAAATTCTAGCTCCCTTCTCTGAACATCGGCATAGGATTTCTATCTACCCTAGGCTATTTTAAGTCGTTCTATAATAATTTTCACATCCTCCATCGCCTGATAAACAAGAGCAAGCCCAAACAACTGAGTCTTACCCACTTCATACCACCCTATTGGTGATCTACATCTTCTTCCATACAAAGCTTCAATTGGAGCCATCTTAATACTGGCATGGTAGCTGTTATTATAAGCGAACTCTATCAATGGAAAGTGATCTACCCAACTACCATTGAATTCAATCACGCAAGATCTCAACATATCTTCAAGGGTCTGAATAGTGTGTTCGGCTTGCCTATCCGTCTAAGGGTGGAAAGTCGTACTCAGGTTCACTTAGGTACCTAAACCCCTCTGAAAAGATCTCCAAAACTATGAAGCGAATTACTTACCTCGATCAGATATGATGAATACAGGTTCTCCATGAAAATGGACTATCTCCTCAATGTATAACTTAGCATAGTCATCTCCCAAATAGTTGGTTCTCACAGGCAGAAAGTGGGATGACTTGGTCAGCCGGTCTATAATTACCCAAATAGAATCATACTGGTTTTGGGACCTCGAAAGTCCCGTGATAAAGTCCATATTTACCATCTCCCACTTCCATAAGGGAAAATCTATCTCTTGGGAGGTACCACCTGGCCTTATATGCTCTACTTTAACTTGTTGACAATTAGAACACTTGGTAACAAAGTTACCCACATCATGCTTCATATTATTCCACCAGTTTATGGTTTTCAGATCATGATACATCTTAGTAGAGCCTGGGTGAACAACATACCTCAAAGTGTGAGCTTCATCAAGGATCCTCTTTTGTAACCCATCTACATCTGGCACACATGGTCTACCCTGATATATCAAAATCCCATCACCACCAATTTCAAAAGACATCACCTTCTGTTGACCCACATCCTTCTTGATCTGCATCAAGATAGGATCTTCAATCTTCTTCTCTTTAACTTTAGCACAAAGGAAAGATTTAGCTACCTCTTGAACAACCACTCCCCCATCTTTGGAATCCAAGAGTCGTACTTTTAGATTTGCAAGTCGGTGAATATCCTTCACCATCTTCCTCTTCCTTTTTTTCAACATGTGAAAGGCTACCCATAGATAACCTGTTGAGGGCATCAGCTACCACATTTGCCTTCCCTGGATGGTAGTGCAGGCTCATGTCATAATCCTTCAAAAACTCCAAACAATGTTGTTGCCTGAGATTTAATTCCTTCTGCGATAAAACATTCTACAAACTCTTGTGGTCAGTAAATATATCAATATGTACCCCATAGAGATAATGCCACTAGATTTTTAGCGCAAGCACCACGGCCACTAACTCCAAGTCATGGGTGGAGTAATTTTTCTCATGCACTTTTAATTGCCTGGACGCATAAGCCACCACTTTAGCATTCTTCATAAGTACGCACCCAAGTGCCACACGGGATGCATCACAGAACACAACAAAACCCTCTGTACCTTTTGGAAGAGTCAGAACAGGTGCAGTGGCCAAATTGTCTTTCAATTTCTCCAAACTATTCTCACAGGAGTCAAACCACACAAACTTTACCTTTTCTTGCGTCAACTTAGTGTGTGGTGCAGCTATGGAAGAGAAACTCTCTATGAACCTTCTGTATTATCCCGCTAAACCTAAGAAGCTCTGAATATCAGTTGGAGTCGTGGATCTGCGCCATTTTCTCACTGCCTCAACCTTTTGGAGATCAACCTTAATCCCGTCACTAGACATAATATGACCCAAGAAAGCAAAAAAATTAAGCCAGAATTCACACTTGGAAAAATTTGCATACAACCTATGATCTTTGAGAGTCTGAAGGATGATTCAAAGGTGATTGGTATGATCCTACTCACTCTTAGGATAGATCAAGATATCATCAATAAAAACTATGACAAACAAATTCAGAAACTAACGAAACACCCTGTTCATAAGATCCATGAAGGCTGCAGGGGCCTTAGTCAACCCGAAGAACATGACTAAGAATTCATAATGACTGTATCTGGTTCAGAAGTATGTTTTGGTAATGTATGACTCCCTAACTTTGAACTGATGGTATCCCTAACAACGTTCTATCTTTGAAAAATATCTAGCACCTTGAAGCTGGTCAAAAAGATCATCAATTCTAGGAAGAGGATATTTATTTTTAACAGTGACCTTTTTTAACTGGCGATAATCTCTACACATACGGAGGGAACTGTCTTTCTTTTGCACGAAGAGTATAGGTGCACCCCAGGGAGAAACACGAGGATGGATAAACCTTTATCTAGAAGATCTGCTAGCTGTTCTTTG
Source organism: Capsicum annuum (assembly GCF_002878395.1). Taxonomy (NCBI): domain Eukaryota; kingdom Viridiplantae; phylum Streptophyta; class Magnoliopsida; order Solanales; family Solanaceae; genus Capsicum; species Capsicum annuum. The sequence goes on along the minus strand of NC_061119.1, from coordinate 205,200,282 downwards.
AACTTTTTCAGTTCTGCAAGAGCCATAATGTATGGCAGAATAGAGATGGGAAGGGTATCAGGCGACAAATCAATACCAAAATCTATCTCCCTATCAGGTGGTATGCCTCGGAGATCATCAGGAAAAACTTATGGGAACTCATTCACCACAAGGACAGACTGAAGAGAAAGGCTTTCCGTAATTGAATATTTAACCTAGATAAGATGATACAAGAAACCCTTAGAAATGAGTTTATGGGCTCTGAGGTAAGATATAAAGAGCCCTCTAGGTGCTAAGGAATGTCCCTCCCATTCTAGTGCTGGTTCATTCAGAATGGAAAAAGTAACCTTTCGGGTTCTACAATTTAGTGTGGAATAGCACAAATGAAGCCAATCCATCCCTAGGATAGCATCAAAATTAACCATGTCTAAGTATACAAGGCCTTCCATAGTATCCTGCCCACAAAAAGTCACCACAAAATTTCATACACCTTCCTATCCAAAATAGAATCTCCCACTGAAGTAAAAATAGAAAAAAGTTCAGCAATCATATCGGTCTCAAACCCAAAACTAACAGCCACATAAGGTGTCCCATAAGACAGGGTAGACCTGGGATCAAGTAACATATACACATCACGATAAAATATTTTCAATGTACCAGTAACTTCATATGGTAAGGCCTCTGCCTCCTGGAGGTTGGTCAAGGCATACAACCGATTACGGCAGCTCCTTACAGCTGAAATGGCACCCTTCTGAGATGGTGGTGGTACGGAAGAATTAGCCTGTGACTTGGATAAACCAACATTACCCTTGGTTGACGGATATTCTCTCTGGATATGGCCTGGATGGCCACACGAATAACACACCATAGCACCAAATTGACTTCTCCCTAGATGTTTTCTCCCACATCTCTCACAGTGTGGGTATGTCCGAGAGGTCTGAGCTACACTTCCTTGAGACTGCAAAACCCTGCATTCTCGACCCCTTTTTTGACTGAAAATCCTGGGGGGCGTTGTCCAGCTGGGGTCCTAGACACCGAAGCACTAGCTGCAGATAATCCTAGACACCGAAGCACTAGCTGCAGACTGTGCTTTATCCCAAAACTTCTTCTTTTACCATTTTCTACCCTAATTTCCACTCTACTACTGACTGTGGCTCTGGTCTGCTATCTTGGCTTTTTTTGCCTGCCTGTCCTTCTCTCTAGATTTAGTGATTTTCTTTTTCTTTTCATCAACTTGCTGCATGTGGACTGATAGTCTGGCAAAATCCATGTCCTGGTTCAACATTGCTCCCTGGCATTCAAGCACTAAGTCATCGGAAAGGCCAGATGCAAATTTTCTCATTTGGGCTCTCATGTTACTAGTCATCTCTAGATCATAATGGGATAGTTGGTTAAATCTCAGAGTGTACTCCTGGACACGTATTTTTCCCTGCTTTAGATTCATAAACTCTTCATCTTTGGCCTCTTTCAGCTCGATATAAAAGAATCGATCGGGGAAGGCTTCCACGAACTCAGCCCAAACTGTAGGCTTAGCACTCTCACCCTTTGAATCTTCCCACTCGTTATACCATTGATTCACTACATCCTTAAGCTGGTAAGCTGCTACCTCAATCCCCTCTACCTCATCTACATGCATCACCTTAAAGATCTTCTCCATCTCGTCCACAAACTCCTATGGACCCTCTTTTACCTTGGTACCAGTAAACTTAGGCGAGTTCATTCTCATGAACTAGCCCACTCTTGTAGCCTCAGACGTGACAGATGTAGACCCAATATCTTCCAACCATTGAGTCTATGTGGCTACCAACTGTGCAATCATGTGAATGGACTACCTGAGTTCTGCATTAGATACCTTTCTCTCACAAGGCTAAGTGCGGTTAGTCCTCGTCTGAGGAGATCTGAAATTAAGCTCAGACTTCGGATAGATCCTCATCCTATGAGTGGTATAGACCTCATCTATCTGTGCATTTGATTGATAGTTCGATGGGGAGGCATGATTGTTTTTCTGAAACACAAGAGACCATTAATTATGGGATAATTTAGACTCTGAAGCATGAACTAAACCACAAGGAAGAGAAACATTCCTAAATGCCTTATAGCCTCTTGCTTATAAGTGTGGAATGCTACACACCTATAAATAAAATTCTACCCAACACGATTTCACAGACACCCAGGGACCATGAACCGTGTTTTGATAACAAGTTTTTCATGACCCAAACTAGAGCCTGGCTGTGATGGACATCCTAAACCATGAAGGCCTGGACGTCCTACTTTATCTGGTAATTATGCACAACATTCATATAATAAAAGAAAATGTGGAATTATAATCTAATATGGAAACATGATCATACTCTGGGTTCAGTTTAACCATATGGAAGAAAATCCAAAATTCAACTAATCAACTTCTGGAACAGTCTGCGAAATCTCTACTACATGATCTAAAGATAACTGTCTAAAAAGCTGGGACAAGGCCCCCAGTAGATCAAAATAATAAAATAACATAATCTGAAATAACAGGCCTTCTGAAACAAAGAAGGCTCACCACTGCACGGATCACTTCTCTCTGGAATATTCTACTGATTAGCTGGACCCTTGGACTGAGCCTCTAAACCTGGGAGGCAGGGGGTCAATACAGATGTACTAGTACACAGAGCAGATCCAAAATAATAATTTATATTCAATATATATGAGAGCAATTTAAAATAGTTCATAAACATATCATATAATAAGAAATCTCATGGGGATTTTTGAAAGACTCTGTAAAATCATCTAAACTCTATGACACTGTATGCTTTAATTTTGTGCTAGGTGGTATATCCTACAACTCTAAAATTCCACGGGCTATATGGAATCCTTCATTGGCTCAGTGGGGAAGCCTCTAACCCAAGTTTATCGCAAGGGTTGGAGTCTCTGCCTCTACTACGCCACACGATCGTTGCCAGCGTAAATATAATATACCCCGTATCGACAAATCACAGTTTTAGGCTAAGAGTTTCTTGAACTCTAAACCTCTTCAGGAAACCACCTAACTCTCTTTATGATGCATTCTCTGATAATATACTCTAAAAACTCTAACACTGTTATGGCATACATTTATATGGTATTGTCATACCATTGACCTGCAAATCACATTCTCTGAGCCCTTTAGCAAATTATATCTCTGTTGTCAAAACATAGAATTTAGGACCACCATATCAATAATTCTTTTCAAGAAACACATTCTTTAAAACACATGTAAACATATGGAAGAAAACTCTCTTTGTCAACATTTCAAGAATTCAAGGGGGTCATGTCAAGTTTCTCAATTACATACATTTCTTTCTCTGTAACACAAGAACATCATAATAACATCAATAAACACCCTCTCATTATTTCTAAATCATATTTCAATTGCTATGACATTAGAAAACTACTTTCAAATCACAAGGCATGCATTTCAATTCTTTTCTGACAAAACCATTATCTTTAATTCAATATGCGAGAGGGGTTTCATAATATGTGCTCTCAAATAATCTTCAATCTTAGTTTTCATACATATACATATACTTGTAAATCAATTCAAGGGGTAAATACCCAAAGGCCAAATCAACAATATCATAAAACATTTATAATGCATAATTAAAACATAGATTCCAAAAACCCCTTTTAAAATTCATGCTTGATAATCTTTAAATCATGATCTAGTTTTTACAAGCCCATGTAGTTTTTAGGATAAACCCCACGTACCTAAATTTAAAAATTTGATGGATGATTCTTGAAGCTTACGGTTTGGGGATTCCTAATCTTCACTCAGTTTCAAAAACCCATCCACGGTTGAATCTTGAGTTAATTGGGTTTTTTTGTTTAAAACCCTACAGAGTGTTCTTGTGAATTTTTGAAGAGAATATGAATAATGTGGTCACTTAGTAGTATAATACCGTGTTTAATTTGATAAGGGGGTGGAAAATACCTAATATACCCTTAATGAGACGAAATAAAATATAACTGCGAGCCCAATTTTATAAGCCACCGCGATGGGCCACAATAGCGGTGGCTCACTAAAATTTGACTAATGGGATTCTTAGGGTCATCGCGATGCGGAGCCATCGCATTGTACCACTAGTTGGGTCCTGGAACTTCAGAACGACGCGCCACAATCGCATTAGGCTACTACAATTTGACAATTGTTAAATAGACCACCTCCGTGATGCATCAAGCATAAAAATGATGGTGTTTTCGACTAGGATTTAAATTAGCCATAATTTCTTTCCCGGGTATCGGATTTGGACGAATATTAAATCGGTGGAAAGCTTATCAAATTTCTCATGTGATGAAAAGTCAAAATTTGGAAAAATTAAATTTTTAGTCTTTAACTCAAAGAGCATATTACCACAAGCTAACTCATGGACGATGAAATGTGTTATAGAATAGGATATTCCATCAATTTCTAGACCTGTTCGTCATAGTTTTCATTGACGACATCCTAGTTTACTCTAAGAATGATAAATATTATGACATTCACCTCCGAATCATCCTTCAGACTCTCAAAGACCGTAAATTATATGCAAAGTTTTTCAAATGTGAATTAAAGCTTAGTGTCATTGCTTTCTTGAGGAACATCATGTCTAGTGGGGGGGGGGGGATTAAGGTTGATCCCAAAAAGGATGAGGTAGTGAGAAAATGTCCTAGACCTACAACTCCAACCGATATTCAGAGATTCTTTGGTTTAGTCAGGTATTACAGAAGGTTCGTAGAGAGTTTTCCTCCATAGCTTCTCCGCTTACTAATTGATAAAGAAGGTGAAATTTTTGAGGTCTAACACTTCTGAGAATAGCTTTTAGAAAATGAAAGATAAGTTGACTAATGCGCCAGTTTTGACCCTTCCCAAATGCACTGAAGGTTTTATTGTGTACTGTGATGCGTCTCGGGTGAGACTTGGGTGGTGGCTTATGCATCTAGGCAGTTAAAGGTACAAGAAAAGAATCGTCCAACCCACGACTTAGAGTTAGCAGCTGTTGTATTTGCACTTAAGATCTGGCGGCAGCATTATCTGTATGGGGTATATGTTGATATTTTCACTAATCATAAAAGTTTGCAGTATGGTTTCACACAGAAAAAATTAAATCTCAAGCAGAGGCGATGGTTATAACTATTGAAGGACTATGACATGAGCCTGCACTATCATCCAGGCAAGAAAAATATGGTGGCTTACGCCCTTAGCAGCTTGTCAATAGGCAATCTTTCTCATGTGGATGAAGTAAAATGGGAGATAGTAAAGGATATTCATCGGCTTATAAATTTAGGAGTTCTACTCCTAGATTCTGAAGATGGAGAAGTAATTGTTCATGAGATAGCTGAATGTGTTGATGTTAAAGAAAAGCAGGCCAAAGATCCTATCCTAATGCAGATTAAGAAGGATGTTGGTCTCCAGTAGGTTATGGCATTTGAAATTAGAGATGATGGAATTTTTATGTATCAAGGTAGGTTGTGTGTACTGAATATGGATGGATTATGGGAAAGAATTCTTGACGAAGCTCACACTTCGAGATATGTTGTTCACCCAAGCTCTACAAAATGATCATGATCTTAAAACTATTTATTGGTGGAATAATATGAAAAGAGATATTGCTAACTTTTGTGTCCAGGTGTTTGAATTGCCAACAAGTTAAAGTGAAACATTTGAGGCTAGGTGGTACTTCTTAGGAGATAGAATTTCCTATGTAAAAATCGGAGATGATTAACATGGACTTCATTACATGACTTTTGAGGTCCCAAAATCAATATGACTCCATTTGGGTAATTGCAGACAGGATTACCAAGTCTGCCCATTTTCTTCCAGTGCGCATAGATTATTCATGGGATGACAATGCTATGTTGTGCATTAGGTAGATAGTTTGTTTACATGGAGCTCCTATGTCTATTATATCCGATCGAGGTACGCAATTCTCTTCATAGTTTTAGCGATCTTTTAAGAGGGGTTTAGGTACCTAAGTAAACCTTAGTACTGCCTTCCATCTCAGATAGATGGGCAAGCTGAATGCACCATTCAGCCACTTGAGGATATGTTGAGGGCTTGCATAATTGACTTTAAAGGTAGTTGGGTAGATCATTTGTTGTTGATACAATTCGCTTACAATCACAGCTACCATTCTAGTATATAGATGGCTCCTTTTAAAACACTCTATGAGAGGAGATATTGGTCACCAATTGGGTGGTATGAAATGGGTGAAACCCACTTGTATGGGCCTGACCTTGTCATCGGGCGATGGAGAAGGTTAAGGTCATTAGGGAGCGACTTAAGACTTCTTAGAGTCACCATAAGTCTTATGCTGATGTTAGGAAGAGAGATTTAGAATTCGAGATTAATGATTGGGTATTCCTAAAAGTCTCCCCAATAAAGGGAGTCACGTGTTTCAGAAAAAAAGAAAAGCTTAGTCCTCACTATATAGGACCATATCATATTGTGAAAAGGATAGGTGAGGTTACTTATGAACTAGAATTTCCCACAAGTCTGGCTTCGGTGCATCCAGTATTCCATATGTCAATGTTGAAGAAGTGTGTTGGGGATCACTCTCTTATTTTGCTTATGGGGGAGATTAATGTAAAAGACACTCTATCATATGAAGAAGAGCCCATTGCTATTTTAGATCATAAAGTTTGAAAGTTGAGAAGTAAGGAGATAGCTTCAGTGAAAGTGTTATGGAGGAATCAAAAAGCTAAGGAAGCGACTTGGGAGTCAGAGAGTGACATGCGTACTAGATATTTGACTCTCTTTAAAATTGTGGATAGTAATAAAGAAGGTACTAATCCTATCATACTCTTTCCTTTCCACTTAGTATATGAAATCGTGCTTACTATGTTCCAAGTCATCGTTCGGGGATGAATGATCCCAAGGGAAGATAATGTAACACCTCATATTTTCGCGCTAGAACTCTAACCATTGTTGCTATGCATATAAGCTCCAATCCAAATGATTTCCCATGTGAATATAAGTTTAATGATCATAATCCTAGTGTGTGAAGTTCTTTCGAGGTGAAATATGTTCATAGGAATCACTTAGATCAAAGTGAGCTAAGAGCCTTTAATTCAACTTACTTTTGGTATTCTATTTTACAAGGGTCATATTTGAACAAGTGTAAATTTATGTATATGTGGAATTTGAAAGATTAAGACCCACAAAATTGTAGTAATCGAATCAGCTTTCCAATGATACCAATTTCACATTAATCAAATACTTGAGCAAAAGGTTATGGCTTTGCAAAGGGGTGTACGTCGCCTAACCATCATAAACGTTCACTGGAAAGGGTTTTTCATAAGTTGTGTGACGTAAACCTTAAGTTTTCCACGGGTTGTGCAGCACAAACCTTAAGGTTTTTCCATAGGTTGTGCGACGCAAACCCTATGGCCAAACGACATAGACACTTCATTTTTGAGTTATTTCAAGGGAAACCAAGTCTTTTTACATTTCAAAACCGTCCCTTGACATCTATACACAAAATTAGGGTCATTAGTAAAATTTTAACTCTCTTAAATTCCTAGTTAATCTTTCAAAAACACTAGAGGAGAAAAACAACTTAGGGTTAAACATTCAAGTTCAAGGGATCAACTTTTTTGCAAATTCTTCCATGATTAAGGTACGTAGGGCTTTCCTAAACTACATGGGCATGGCTAAATAATTATATTAATGTTTTGAATATTTATAAATCATGTTTTCATGAATAGCTTGAATTACATTAAAAAGTAAGCATTGTAAATCCTTCCAATGATATATGATTTTGGTCTTGAGGCCTTACATTAAATCCGAACTTTACTCGTGTATAAATGTAATTACATTTTTGAAGTATGAATTGAGAGCATGAAGAATGAATTTCTCTCTCTCATTGTATACCTTTTGATTTTTAAGTTAAGGTTATTCAATTGCATGACTTAAAGCATGAGCGAAGGGTTTTACTATCAATTACAAAATTTATGTTGGTTATGAATTGAAGAGAGGGACATTTTCTTGTTTTTACATGCAAAATGTAATAATCGAGGGAATTGCATGATCGGTTTGAGAAATTGACTACCATTGGTTGAAATGCTGAAAAGAGAGAGTCTTTGCATAGTTTGACATATGTTTTGAAATATGAGTTCTCTTGTATTGTATGAATGTTTTGGTGGTCTGAACATTGTTTTGAGTGAAAGAACTATGATACAATTATGATATGTATTAGACTTATGACTTGCAACTCTTGGTATGACGATACCTAAATTAGATAATGCCATCATAGTCTTAGAAGAGAATAAAAGTTAGATTTTAATTAGATTTTTAGAATTGGAGTTTTGAAAGATGCATGTTCAGAAAAGGTTAAAAATGAGCTTAAGAGATGTTAGGTGGTTACCCGAAGAAGGAACGAGTTTAGAAAACCAATTCCCCAAAATCGTGTTTTTCTGATACGGGTTATTATGTCCCAAAGAGGAATTATAAGCTGGCCTAGTGCCCTATGGCATATTAGAATCAAAAACTCCAACCCTTGCGGCAAACTTGGGTTGGGAGCTTGGTTGCCGAGTCAAGGGAAGATTCCATATAGCCCGTGGAATATCAGACTTGTAGGGTGTACCACCTAGCTCAGAATTAAGACAAAGATGTTGAGTTGATATTTACAGAAATGTTTTAAAAGTCTATTTATTATGCCCATGGATTTTCAAATATTTGATGATGACATACTTTTCATGAAATGCTCTCAGTTATTTTACATATTAGTATTTTGTTTTTGGATTGTTCTGCGTACCAGTACATCTGTATTGACCCCTATATTTCATGATCTGAGACACAGTCTCGGGGGTCCCGCTAAACAGTAGATTCGTGTGTCCGAGACTTGAAGTTGGTGAGCCTTCTCTATTCCGGGAGGCCTCCTTGTACCAATTTTCAGAAAGAAGTTATTTTCATGCTGATAGAGATTTTGCAAACTGGTGTCATGTATTTTGAATATTATGAACCTCGTTCCATATTGCCCAGTTGAATTTAGAAATTTACCATGTTTCCGTTTTACTAAGTTTCTACATTTATTTACATTGTATGAACATTGTGTATGACGGCCAGATAGAATAGGGATGCTTGGGCCTTCATGGTTCAAGATGCTCATCACGATCAGGGTCTCAACTCGGGTTGTGACATATGTGTTGTGTAGAAAAACTTGTTTTGGTCATCACTTTTTTTACTTTGTTTTTTAAAAAACTAAAAAATTTAATATTTGGGTATATATTAATGTTTTACAATGTTATCTCTTCCCATGTTAAAAAATTGAAATCAAATATTATATTTGTTTTAACTATCAAACTATCCCAAATTTGCAATGGTCATTCTTCAAGAAGAGAATAGAGTGCATGTAGATCTTATCCCTAACTACCTCACAGATATAAAGAAGTTATTTTTCAAAGATCCCAACATCGGTGAAGTTGAGTTTACGTAATCGTTTTATTATAAGCACATTTTAAACTTCTCCACAATGTTTTGTTGGTTCTCCTCAATTATGTTTTGTTGTTGGCTAATTATTTTTTATAAGGTGGCTTGAAATTTGGTTTAGTGTTGTCTATTTGTTCCTTTTTTCTGTTGCTGGAAATGTCAAGGTAATATCTCCATTTATAGTTCATCATGATCTATTTCACCCATTTTAAGAAATTTAAGCTTGACTAAATTTTCTATGCCTTGAGTTACTGATAGTAATCTCAGATTTTTGATCTTTTCTAGTACTGGCATAGACTTGACTTGTCTACATTATTAAAGCAAGAGTTCTCTAAGAATTCCCAAGTTAGATATGTAACTCGACAAATCCATAAGTTCTGAATTGTAGCTTATATGAAGTACTTAGAGGTTATTCATGTATTAAAATAAATGTCCCGCAAAACAACATCTGAGCAAAAGTAAGGTTGATAATCTGAGGTATTTGGAGCAATAGACAAAATTTTCTTTGTTCTGTTGATATCTACTCTTTTTTCTTCTAATTTTGTTTTCTTATATGCAGGTATCCGTTGGTTCTTTGTCGATGAACTCTAATACTTACTAGAAGATTTGTGATTATCAAGGTCTATTTTGAGATTTTGTGATTGTATAGTAGACTTTATTTAAGGACGCTCTTCTATCACAAAAATTTAAAGATGACTTCTATAGATGCATGGTGAATTAAATCGGTTATATTGTATGAAGAGGATAAGATACAACTTCTACTTACCAAACTCATACCTTAGATAGGAGGTTATGAAAGACACAAATTAGGGTGAAAGGTTTATTAGATAGTTAAGCTAGCATTTTCTAACTTATTCTTATGTACTTTAGCCGTATTATTAATCGTAGTATTGTAGATTCTTATCCTTTGAGTTTGGTTATTTGTTGTTTTTTTATTTAGAATTTCTCTTCCTATGATTTGATTGGTGAATCATATGTTTGATTTTTCTATGAACCTATTTATAAATGTTCACTTTAATGTTTTCAATGTATTTTCTTAAAATTAGTTATGTTGGGATTAATATTTTGCTTGAAAATTATTGATGGACAAAGCAAAAGTCTGGTTAGATTTCACCGTAATTCTAAGTAAACTACTGATTTCTCTGAACAGGTTCAAAAATTGTTTAGCAGGTGGCGATCGAGTTTTATTCATAAACTGAAGATAATTGCCAGTGTTAGGTATGTCAATTTGTTGGGCTTGAGAGGTTGCACTGCCACATCCCCTGTGCAGGGTCACCAGAGGATTATTGTTTATGATTTGATGAAAAATGAGAGTCTATATGATCATTTATTTAGGTGGAGATCCAACAAATTAAGTTGACCTATTATTTAAAAAATTTCAATTGGCATAAGACTTCGCTTACTTGGATTGCAGAGTTCAACTGTCTATTATTCATAGGGATATAAAGTCAAATCATATGTTTTTATATAAGAATTTTATGTCCAAGATTGAGAATTTTGAATCAGCAAAGTTTAACTCTTAGGGAATGACACACATGAGCACTCGTGTAGCAGGGACAATGGGATTCATAGCGTTGAATATGCATTTTATGGTAATTGACATAAAAATGTAATGAGAAACAAAACCAAAGAAGAAACCTTAAAGTAGATTGATTGGCCAAAAAAAAACTAAAGTAAATTGAAGGTTGAAGGTATTATTACAAAAAGGTTAAATTAACCACAGTACCTGAAAGTTGTGTTCAAGAGTCAATGGTGGTGACGAGGTTGAATAGGTTCGATGAACATTTTCGATTAATTTGATTGCTCAATTTGGAACGCATAGGTGAAGAAGAAACACTTTGTAGCTGCTGGAATTTCCTTTTTCACAGCTCCGATTCGTCTCCTCCCATTAGCTTTGATCTTGGATGCGGTTCCTGTCAATAGAGTTTTCTCTGAAATTTCGTGTCTGTTGAGTTTATCTGCAGACATTTCACATTCCTAATTAATCAATTAATTAGGTACACTTAGTTTTTCTTTTTGCATTATTTGGTTTCCTTTTTGAACTCTAGCACGTTGGGCCAATAGTGTACATTTTTATTTGATTAATAAAGTGGCCCATTGGGTCTTTAATTAAAAAAAAAAGGGGGAATTTTACATATATACCGATATGTTTACCCTTAATTACTAAATATCCCGACATCTTTCAAAATCTCTTAAAATCTCAACATTTGATACAAGTTAATCACATTAGATACATGTTGCTGATACATGTATCTAATTTGATTAACTTGTATCATACATTAGATACATATAGGGTTACATTAGATACATGTAGGGTTAACTTGTATCTCAGAAATAGTCCCAAATATGAAATGTTGGGATTTCTGCAATTTGTCAAAAGTGGGGGGATTTTTAGAAATTTTGAAAGTTACGATGTTTATTTATGTAATTTTTTGAAAAAGAAAAAAGCTCTTAGCTAAAAAAAAGAAGAATACAAAAAGGGACAAATTAAAGGTAGTATATTGTAATAATACATTATTTATTTAACATTTTGCAGTTGTAAAAACACAAATACTTAAAGACATTGAGACAAAGTAAAGAGGCATATAAGATAACAAATTAAATCACACAATACATCCAATTGAAGGCTAAAGTTTGTGTCCTGTAATTTTGTCATCAGCCATGGCATATGCAATGATCGGAACTAGGTCACATAACAATAAACTGACTTTGAGAAACAATGATGTGCTCTGATTAATTTTGATAATATAGGACATATTATTTGTATAGAAGAAAAAGAAGTTTGTTTATTTGGTAAGATTATACAAGGGGTGGGGAAGTTATGATAGCTGTTACAAATTATGAATTTTCGTGCTTATGAGAAAAATACAAATTTCAAATTTAAATTCTATATAAGAGTTGGAGAAGTTTTAAAAGTTTTTACAAATTGTGAGTTTTTGTGTTTATGAGAAAAAAATACAACTTAAAAAATTATAATCCCATATAAGAGTGGGAAAGTTTTTCATGTTTATGAGAAAAAATACAAGTTAAAATTCAAATTGCATGTTTAAACTAAATTTCACTTTCAAATCAACTTGATTTCATGTCAAGGGTAACATTAGTTTTTCATGTTTAGTTTTCTAAAAATTATAAATAGATAATGACGAAAGAAAGGGTATTGTTAATTATTTTGTATTGTTCTAAGATCTTATATAAGTAATATTATCTTTTCATGTTTAGTTTTTGGTAAAAAATGTAAATATATAATGACAAAAGATGAGTAATGTTACTTATTTTATAACGTTTGATATCAAGCAAATTATTATCGTGGAAAAAAGATATGAATTTTATATGTGCGCTATAATATCATTCGGTTTCGCCTTTAACCTTATTTTTGGAGGTTGTGGATTAAGATATAAGGTTAAATTCTTTTTGTAATGTTATAGCTTGTATGTGCAATTTAATTCTATAGTATATTTTTTTTAAGAAATTGTGATTCTTTTTATATATGGAGATCACAACTTAGGGCAGAAGGTTAAATTCTTTTTAATTATGAATCACATTTTTTTGTACTATCGTAGATTTTATATGTAATTTAGTTCATACATATGGTCAGTCGCGGAGTCAGACTTTTGGTTAAGGGTGTTCATATTTTCCTTTGGGCAAAGAACTGTTTAAAAAGAAAAAGAAAATAAAACACTGTTGCACTTGCCACGGTTTAAACCCGGGTTGTGTATGCGGAAATACACACTCTTAACCACTGGACTATGCTTCTCAAGCTTATCAAGGGTGTGCAACAACATGTATATAACCATAAATATCTATATTTAACCTATATACTCAAAAAAAAAATTTGACGAAGGGTGTTCATCTGTCCACCCTTCGGCGGTTGTGGCTTCGCCACTGCCTATGGTATAATTGTTATCAGAAACTTTTGATTTCTTTTTATACAGGAGCATTAATATAGGAGGTTATGGAGGTGACGGATTAGGGTAGAAGGTTAAGTTCTTCTTTATTTCTGAATCATGTTTCTGTAGTGTCGTAATTTTTATGTGCAATTTAGTTCTAATATTGTTGCATGTCCTTAGTATATTTTTTTTTAGAAATTTGTGATTTTTCATACACAGGTGCAATAGATAGGAGAGTATAAAGGTCACTGCTTAGGCATAGAGGCTTAAATTCTTTTTGATTTATGAAATATGTTTTTGTAATGTCGTAACTTTATGTGCAATTTAGTTTTAATATTGTTGCATGCATGACTGTAGTTTATTTTTTTTTAAGAAATTTATGATTCTCTTCTATATATGTGCATTCGATAGGAGGATTGAGGTCAAAGATTAGAGTAGAAAGTTAAATTCTTTTTGATTTATAAATCATGATTTTTTTTATCTCATAACTTCTTGTGCAGTTTACATCTCATGTTGTTGCATGCTTGCAATATATTTATTTTAAGAAATTTGTAATTACTTTCTTATATAGATGCTTTAGAAAGGAGGGTATGGAGTTCGCGAATTAGAGTAGAACGTTAGTAGGTAGTTATGTTGTGACTTGCTTTTTGACAGGTTTAAGTTTGATGTGGTCTGAATGCATTGTGTCTGTCGTAATATTAGCTTCATACATGTATTTCCTTGCATTTGATGTCCATTACCATCTATTGTATATTGTGTTTCAGTTGCCGTATTTTGTCATACATTATTTCTTTGAATGTTATCCACTATTTACCTTACTATTTGACATGTTTTTCCGACTATAGTATAATATTTTCTTAATACGGGTACTAATATGGATATCTTCATTGCAATAACTTCTTGGAGTAGAGCAAAGAATAATTTTACTAATAGAAGTTCTCACAAATCCTTCACCATTTTTCTGCCTAGGTTTTTCATGTACTATAGTTTCTTTAGTTTCATCTGCCAGCTTAAAACTTACGTAAGTATCTTTTTACTTTTAATTTGTAAATAATAATGCTATTCCGTTCTAGATTATGAATATATTTTATGTGTTAGCTTTTGTTTGATTAGATAGAATTTCATAATAGCCAATTTCAAAATTTTATTGTGCAGTATATTAAGAGTAATGTCTTGGTGATGATCAGTTTAAAGTCACGTGCAATGCACGTATTCTAAACTAATAGGCTAACACACACAAAAAATCACAAAAAAATTTCAATTCCTACCGTTTTGTCCATATATTCTAAAAAAGTTTCATATATCTATCCAAATAAACATGATTCATTTAATAGGTTGTCACGAGCGGCCCAAGAATTTATTCCCAAAAGTTCTTTGGACGCTCATATTCCCCGTCAACCTATAGGCCAACACACACAAAAAATAGCAAAAAAACTCCTCAATTTCTGCTATTTTGCTTAAATGTTTTGATAAAAAATAAGCAACACAATTCATTTAATAAGTTATCACAAGCGCACCCAATTATAGATGTGAGCTGAGGCCAAGTTAAACGACATATGTATGTATTTGACTTTGAGAAGGTGTATTTGATTACATAATCTGTATTTAGGATAAAAATTAGTGGCAGTTATCCAAGCTAGTGTGAATTCAGAGTTTCTGACTAACGATCAGCTATTAAATAATTTAGTGGTTTCTACCTCTCATGGTTTCTTATATTATATTGTACAACACTCAAATGAGAAAAGATTAATGTTCTTCCCTAGAGTAACACATTTTTCTATGAAGTCAACTATTTTTTTTCCTTGTATTTTGGAGCCTTAGAGTAATCGATAAAGGTGCTTTCATGTAATCAAAAGGTCACAAGTTGAAATCGTGGAAACAGTCTCTCATAAAAAAAAACAAGATAATACTGTATAAATAAAACTTGTGGTCCAACCCTTCTCCATACCCCATTAGTTCATTGAACACAATCATTTCTTCTTGGAAACTACAATAGCAGTTAAGCGGCAACCAACATGGTTTAGTATTATATACTAGCACCCATGTTGTAAATAAATACTCCCTCCGTTTCAGAATAGGTGAATTATTGGGGTATTTATTGGTGTTTCAAAATAAGTGAATCATTGAATTTTTTTTCAAATTTGCCCTTATGATTTGACAACCAATTAACTTTTGAAAAGGTATTACAAGGTCAAATTTTTCTTTTTTTTTGAGGTAAAAATAAAAAGTTATGTTAAATTTATGTCTTTAACGTTTTTTCCTTAATATGTGTGCTAAAATCGAACAATTTATTTATTATAAAACGGAGTCTTTCCATGTATTGAGTTAATTTATTTATTTTTTCACTTTTAGAGCCTTAAAATAATGCTCAAGTTATTATTATGTGATTAGGAGGTCACGAGTTCAAGTCGTAATAAAAATGCAAGATAAGGCTGGGTATATCGATTCTTCTCCGAACCCCACTAGTGCATTGGACAGTCATTTTCTTCTTGGAAACAACAATGCCAGTTAAGAGGTAACCAACATGGTTTAGTATAATGTACTAACATGTTGTATATAAATACTATATATCCTCAATTGAATAGTTGTTACTCTTTTCTTCTTTACATAGAATTTACATGGTAACTCTGATTGCCTATACATTATTGCAGCCCTTTATTGGTATGCAATTTTTCTGTCTTCTCAGATCCTTTTTCTTGGTTACTATACTCTATATAGCTTTCTTGCTTCATTCATTTGTTGATTGTTATTCATATTTGTGTTTAATTTCTTCTATTATTTTGTCATTGCAGTACAAGCTTTTAGTTTGCAGTCCTTTTTACCTTTATTTGCCACTTAAAGGCTAGTTGACCTTCTTGTCATTTTATTAGTATATCATCCTTGTACAAGGGGTGAGGATTTTTTTTTTTGTTAAGTAGTCTTTTTAAGTCTACTTTTTAATTAATTAACCTACAAGTTTTTATTTAGAGAAATGACCCACTTTTGAGTTTTTTTAATTTATTTTGTGATTTGCAATTTAATTAAAAGCATTAAAGTTATAAATTAGTCCATAAATCATCAACTATCAAGAATTTATTTTTAGAAAACCCTCCCACCAAAATTTTTAAAAATTACAAATTAATCAAAAATCCGATTCACATAGACAGATTGATTATCGATCCGGCTATAGATAGATCGATTATAGATTCGACTGGTATATGGACAGATCGATTATCGATCCGACAGATAAAGATAGATCGATAATCGATCCGACCAATATATGGATAGATTGATTATTGATATATGGATTGATCAATTATCAATTCGGCCGATATATATATATACACACACACACACTCCCTCCGTTTAAAAAAGAATGACCTACTTTGACTTGACACAAAGTTTAAAAAAATAAAGAAAACTTTTAAATCTTGTGGTCTTAAATTAAAGTTGTGTCAAATGTACCAAAATGCCCTTTAATTTGTGGTTCTAAACATGTCATGAGGAAAGTTGAAACTAAAGTATTGCCAAAAAAGGTAAGGGGTCATTCTTTTTTAAAAGACTAAAAAGGAAAGTAGGTCATTCTTTTTTAAACGGAGGAAGTATAATTAAAGAAGAGTAGAAAACTTGCAATTTGGGAGGAGACAAAATATTTAGAAATAAAATACGAGCTTCAAAAAGAAGAAAGTTGAAGAAACAATGAGGTTTTAGTAAGAATAGAGGAGAAAAAAGTTAGACAAAGGAAAAAATGTAATTTGAAATTGAAAGAATGAGTTAGGGCTTTATATTTTAAGTGTATTTGTAAATAGCTCCCATAGTTTTGAGTACATTATGATAATCTAATTCTTAACCAAAGTTATTTTTTATGTTGTTTTGAAATGAGAAAATAAAAATAGATCATTTTGCTAATTGGAAACTTGTGTTGGGAAAGACAGGCACACAATCAAAGAGCCCGACAGGGTAGCAGCAGAAAATACCCAACACTAAACTTTCCCTTTCAACTTGAACCACGACGAGACAAACAAACCAAAGAAAAATGGAGTAATATACAACAAATAAATCAACCAAATGAAACAAGATAGGAATAAAGGCAATCACACGAGACACAAGATTTACGTGGAAAATCCTTCAGTTTGAAGAGTAAAAAATCACGGGACCAAAATTTCTACTATAATCACCAAAAAGTTACAATATTGTCCTCCAAAATGGCCACAAGACAAGTTCCAAACAACGAGAAACAATAGATAAATCATAACACCAAACACTAGAGAAATAAAGGAGTGAAAGTACCAAAAATGCAGCTACTGTTCGGGAATAAAGAACAGGAGATACAGGCCACCAAATCAAGCTCTGTCGGTTCGTAATAAAAATTTGAGATGAAAGGAACAAGCAGTCCAAAAATAAGCTCAATCTGACAAGAAACAAAGCTGAAATCACAATTTGAAGTTGACAGTTGTGGCTGAAATTTAGGTGAGAAAATCAGCTTTGTTTTTCTCTTTATGGCTGCTGAAAACTCTCTTTTTTGTGATGGTGAATAATACCTAAAAATATCAATATATATGCCCCATAGTAATGGGCCTATGGGAAAAAGTGAGTTGGTACAAATTGGGATTCATTTATCCACATAGGAAGGGAAAAAGACCCAATAACCTAACAATTCTTCCCCTCCCAACTATGTGGAGGAGACTGCCATCCCGGCGATCATGTAACAATCGTCAAACTTTCCTCTTGGAAAAGCTTTAGTCATCATGTCGCAATCATTATCATCCGTAAGAATCTTCTCAAGTTCAAGCAACTTAGAATCCAACACATCCCGAATCTAATGGTATCTCACATCAATGTGTTTAGACCAACCATGAAATGTAGAATTCTTGCTAAGATGTATGGCACTTTGACTGTCGCAATGAAGCACATACCTCTCTTGAGCACAACTAAGTTCCCCCAAGAATCTCTTCATCCAAAGCAATTCTTTACAAGCTTCAACGGCAGCAATAAGCTTAACTTCTGTAGTAGATAGAGCAACACATTTTTGCAACCTAGATTGCCAAGACACAGCTCCCCCTACAAAAGTAACCAAATAACCTGAAGTAGACTTGCGAGTATCAACATCACTGTCCATATCTGAATCATTATAACCACAAAGAATAGGATTTCCTGTACCAAAACACAAACTCAGATTAGAAGTGCCACAAAGATATCTCATAATTCACTTTACAGCATTCCAATGTTCTCTTCCCAGATTAGAAAGGAAACGACTAACAATACCAACAACATGAGCAATATCCGATCTTATACATCAAACTACCAACGGCTGAAACATAAGGAACTTTCTTCATATCTTCCTTCTCATTATCACTAGAAGGACACTGCTTCGTGCTCAACTTGAAGTACATAGCTAAAGGTGTACTGACAACCTTAGCCTTGTCCATGTTAAAACATCGAAGTACTTTTTGAATGTACTTCTCTTGTGATAACCACAACTTCTTGTCCTTTCTGTCATGGAAAATCTGCATGCCAAGAATCGGCTTTGCTGGTCCTAAGTCTTTCATAGAAAAAGACTTACTCAACTCTTGCTTCAACTTTTGAATCCTGCAAGCATTATGACCAACAGCAAGAATGTCATCAAAATAAAGCAACACAATAATAAAGTCAGCACCAGAGAATTTTTGCACAAAAACACAATGGTCTGAAGTAGTCTTCTTGAATCCCTGCTAACTCATAAAGGAACCAAACTTCCTGTACCACTGCCTAGGAGCTTGTTTCAAACCATACAAGCTCTTCTTCAATTTGCAAACATAATTCTCCTTTTCCTTGACTTCAAAACCTTCGAGTTTCTCTATATAAATTTCTTCATCTAAGTCACCATGGAGAAAAGCAGTTTTAACATTCATTTGCTCAACCTCTAAATCTAGACTTGCAGCTAAGCCTAGAACCATACGAATGGATGACATCTTCACAACTGGAGAAAATATCTCATCAAAATCAACTCCCTTATTCTAGTAAAATCCCTTCACAACCAATCTAGCTTTGTACCATGGAATTGGATTACCATCTTCATGCTTCACCCAAAAAACCTACCTGTGTTTCAAAGCTTTTCTGTCTTTAGAGAGCTTAACCAAATCAAAGATATGATTATCTTGCAAAAATTTAATTTCATCTTCCATAGAATCAAACCACTTTTCTTTTTCTTCACTTTCCATGGCCTCATCAAGACTCTCAGGTTCTCCCCCGTCAGTCAAGAGTACATGCTTGCTGGGAGAATAACGAGATGAAGGTATTCTCTCTCTCATAGATCGTCTGAGAGAACTCTCTGGAACATCAACAACTGGTTGCTGATCAACCATATCAACTTGCACCGGAGCATCAACAACTTCTTGCTGGTCATTCTGAACATGATCATCATCTTCATTATCAACTTGATTTTCATCATCATGAAGATTTTCTTCGGGAGTAGTAGTCAAAGGAACTGGATAAACATCAACTAGACTTTCACTACTCTGAGAATCAACCTTCTAAGCTTTGTCAAAATCATCAATTGTTTGGTTTTCAAAGAACACAACATCATGGCTTCTAACAAGTTTCTTCTCAACTGGATCATAGAAACGATAGCCAAATTCATCTTGACCATAACCAATAAAGATACACTGCCTAGTTTTAACATCCAACTTTGACCTTTCATCCTTAGGAACATGCACAAAAGTTTTACACCCAAAGAATCTTCGATGATCATAAGAAACATTCTTACCAGACCAAACTCTGTCAGGGACATTACCATCCAAAACAATAGTAGGAGATAAATTGATAGCATAAGCAGCAGTATTAAGTGCTTCTGCCCAAAAGATATTTGACAACTTAGCATCTGAAAGCATACATCTAACCCTCTCAACTAGAGTTCTGTTCATCCTCTCTGCTTAAACATTCAACTGAGGAGTTTTTGGAGGAGTTTTCTGATGCTGAATACCCTACTCTCTGCAATATCTATCAAAAGGACCAATATACTTACCGCCATTATCTAAACGGATGCATTTCAATTTCTACCCTGTTTGTCTTTCAACCAAGGCCTAAAAATTCTTAACCACATGAAGTACTTGATCCTTGGACTTCAAAGGAAATACCCAGAGTTTGCCAGAATGATCATCAATAAAAGTCACAAAGTAAAGTGCACCACCATAAGACCTTTCTTTAAAAGGACCACATAAATCAAAATACACCAACACCAGCAAATCAAGCTTTCTTGAAGGCGGATGACTCTGAAAAGAAACTCTTTGCTATTTACCGGCTAAGCAATGAACATACTTCTTCAACTTTTCTTTTTTCACTCCAGAAAGAAAATTTTTCTTAGCCAAGCTATCAATCCCTTTCTCACTCATATGACTCAACCTTTTATGCCATAACTCTGATGAAGTATCATTCTCCACCAAGTTTATCAAGCCTCTAGAAGTAGAGCCCTAAAATAAGTACAAGTTAGACAACTTGTCACCTCGAGCCACAATCATCGAACCTCTAGTAAGCTTCCACTGGCCAGCACTAAGGGTGTTAACATAACCCTCATCATCAAGGTTCCCTATAGAAATCAAATTCAAGGGAACATCTGGAGCACGCTTGACATTATTGAAAACTCGTTTGGAACCATTATTACTTTCCAAACAAACAGTGCCAATGCCAAGTACTTTAACTTCATCATTATTGCCCATTTTCAACATTCAAAAATTACCTTGAGTATAAGAAGAAAATAATTCCTTCTTTGGCATAACATAGAAGTAGCACCATGATCCACAAACCAGCTAAACTCATTGCGAACAAGATTAATGGCATTCTCACCACAAGCAACAAAAAGATCATCATTAGCAACAACAACAACACGATTTTCATTATCACCTTCATTCTTTTGCCATCTTATATCTCTCTTATGCTTGTAATAATATTTTATGATATGTCCTTTTTTATTACAATAGTCATATGTAACATTCTTCAATTTGGACCTCGACTTGCTTCTATTTTTATCTCTATTATTCGGACCTCTAGACTTGTTTCTCCCCCTCTTTTCAGTAACCAAAACATCAGCGTGTAAAGATGAGGCCTGAGATCTTCTTCTCGTCTCTTCATTAAAGACACCACTCTTAACATATTTCATAGTTACAAAACCACCGGGAGCAGAATTAGTCAAAGAAACTTGAAGATTATCCCAAGAGTCTGGCAGAGTATTAAGAAGCCAAAGTCCTTGAATTTCTTCATCGAACTTTACACCCATTTCGAATAGCTGGTCAAGGATACCCTAAATATCATTAATATGATCAGAAATAGGACTGCCCTCTTTATACATGATATTCATCAATTGCTTAAGCAGAAATAACTTGGTATTGCCAATCTTCGAAGCATAAAGTGTCTCGAGCTTGTCCCACAAACGTCTAGCATGTCTCTCATTCATAATATAATTTCTAACATTATCTTCAACCCATTGTCTGATATATCGATAAACCTATAAGTGCTTAAATTTCCAATCCTCATCTGTCATGGATTCAGGTTTGGTAGATGGAAACACAGGTAGATACATTTTCTCAACAAATAAAAGATCTTTCATCCTGCCTTTCCAAGTATGATAGTTACTACCATTCAAACACACAATCTTGCTCATATTTTCCTCCATCATTCAAATAGACAATCAACAACAACCAACGTTTTGATACCACTTTGTTAGGAAAGATAGGCACACAATCAAAGAGCCCAACAAGATAGCAGCGGAAAATACCCAACACTAAACTTTTCCTTTCAACTTGAAACAAGAGGAGACAAATAAATCCAAGAAAAATAGAGTAATATACAGCAAAAAAATCAACCAAATGAAACAAGACAAGAATAAAGGTAATCACATGAGACACAAGATTTACGTAGAAAACCTTCAGTGTGAAGAGTAAAAAATCACGAGACAAAAATCTCCACTATAATCACCAAATAATCACAATATTGTACTTCAAAATGCATACAATACAAGTAGCAAACAACAAGAAAAAAACATAAACCACAACACCAAACACTAGAGAAATAAAGGAGTGAAAGCACCAAAAATGCAGCTACTATTCAGGAATGAAGAACAGGAGCTACAGGCCACAAAATCAAGCTCCATAAGTTCCTAATCAAATATTGAGATGAGAGGAACAAGCAATCTAAAAATCAGCTCAATCAAACAAGAAACGAAGCGGGAATCGCAATTTGAAGTTGACAACTGTGGCTAAAATTTAGGTGCAAAAATCAGCTTTGTTTTTCTCTCTTTGGTTGCTGAAAACTCTCTTTTTTGTGATGGTGAATAAGACCTAAAAATATCAATATATATGCCCCATAGTAATGGGCCTATGGGTAAAAGTGAGTTGCCAACAACTTGAAGAAGCCTATTAGCCAAATTTCCAAAATAATCTAATTTTAGGATACATCTGATTTTTCTGAAAAAATCATTAAGGTGGGCATCAAACAAGTTGTCAGGGATATGCCAATAAAAGATACATACAAGAAAGCAGTCACAAGTGTGAAAATAATGAATAGGATGAGTTGTTTCTCAAAACTGGCTTATACTAATAACAAATGTTGAGATTTGCATTTAGTTGATTCCGTAATTTTTAGAATAATAAAAGTTCTCTAGTTTTAAGATGAATTTTAAATATTTGTTAGTTAGTTTGTTTAGTTTTTGAGATATGTTAGGTTGAACTTCAAAATATGTACATCTTTGTTTTAAGTTTGGCGCCCTTAATGATTAATAAAATTATTGAAAGTCATTTTTAAGACATTGATAGCCATTTTAACACCACCACCCCTCCTCTTTTTTAACAAAGCCATCAACATATACGATGAGATCCCAATTGGGTTCTAGTGAAAATGTGAATAGAAAATAGAGGAAATAAATTAAGGAAAAAAATAAAGTGTGTTTTACTTTAAAGAAGAAGTGTTCTCCCACATTGATGGTAGAAAGAAACTTTATTACTCTTAAATATAGAAACATTATCTAATATCATCAGTGAGGTAAGAAGAAGCAAAGCCTCGCGCCATCATCATTACTCAGTTGTAGGTCTGTATCTACTAAGAGTCTACCTGTTTGAACAAATTCATTTTGAAACTTAAGTGTTAATGGTTTTTAATCAAAATAATCTTACTTGAAATTTTCTCCATTTGCGGACGCATCACATTGAAGGAACGTTATCCTTCAGTTCATTGTTTGAATAACAAAATAAGATGTGGGGGTTCATGTGGCCTTCTGTGGCCATAGATGCCAATGCATGTGAGTCTACCTTTTTGAACAAAATTCATTTGAAACTTTGTGTTAATGATTTTTAATACAAATAATCTAACTAGAAATTTTCTCTGTAACATTGAAGGAACATGATCCTTTAGTTCACTGTTTGAATAACAAAATAGGATATGGGGGGCACATGTGGCCTTCAGCGAACACAGATGCTAGTGCATCTCACTCCGCAACTCGACTTTCTGTTTTGAGTGATAATTGACATGTAATCGCATCTCATCATGTGCGGAGGCATATGGGTTCGCATAAAGACCTATCATTTTGAAATTGTACAAGTCTTTATGAACCATTGCTTCTTTTCTAAAGCAACAAATTTTGACTATAGATATCCAATATTTTTCTTAGATATTGGTACGAAAATTTGAAGTTAAAATACTCTCCTTCTTACAAAACTCAAGTATGATTTTCTCCAGTTGAGTGCATTCATTGTTTGGTATAATTTGAGGTATCACTATTCTACTGAAGTGATTCAGTTTATCCTATATTGCGAAAATATTGTGGGTTAGCTATAGCACACAACCATAAACAAAGAAAATAGAGAAGAAAAGCCACACAAGGATTTAATGAGGTTCGACTAGGTCTAATACCCCAAGGAAAAACAAGAGAGTTTTCCACTATGAAAGAACAAAAAGAAGTGTACAATGCTTTACAATCCCCAACTACATACCCTATATATAAATTCAAAAATAGTCTCAAACCTATAAAAAAAAAGGGTTCCGTCAATCCTACAAGGACTATAGTTTCTTTTTCCAAATCTATTAATAAAGGGTCTCCTAAATCAATAAAGATTATGAGTTTCCTAAAATATGCAACGGAAAATTTTCAAGACATAGTTAAGAAATCTTTTCCTGGACTTGAATTTCCTTCATCAATAGGAACAACGTCTCTTTGCCTTACTTCCATCCTCCGAAAGAGCTCACTTATTACTCTAAACACCAATCAAGTCTAGGTAATGCCTAAACTTATCAGTCGGTTTGTTAATCACTCTCTTCTCTCTTTCTGTTACAATGTTATACAGTTGTTGTTTTACAAGTGTATCTACATTATTAGCTTGATTAATATTTTGCACTTCCTCCACTTCTGAACTACTGGACTGAGCAAGTGGAGATTTAATTTATAGCTCTATCAAGTCACTGACGCCACGATCTATTTCTGCTATTGCCTTTTTCCTTTTACTATCTAGTGAGACAGAATCACTGAATGTCACATTTCTACTAATAATTAACCCTGGAATCTTTTGATATGTGCACCACAACCTACAACCTTTCACACCATTTGCATACCCTTCAAATATGCACTTCTTTATCCTCAATTCAAGTTTTCTATCCCTCACATGAGCATAAGCAAGACAACCAAATATCTTCAAATTTAAATAATTAGAAAGCGAATAGGATCAAACCTCAAAAGAATTTTTGAAATAAATAGTTGTGGATGGAGATCTATTGACCAAATAACAAGTTGTATTAATTGCTTTGACCCAAAAATTCTTGATAACATATGAATGTGAAAGCATATTTCGTGTACTGTCACAAAATGTTCTGTTTATACATTCTGCAGTACCATTTTACTGTGGTGTTCCGACGCAAGTGTGGCGTCTCACTATGCCTTCTCTATTGCAGAAATAATTGAACTATAAGTTGCAAAATTCTAACCCATTGTCTATCTGAAGACTCTAAACTTTTCTTTTAGTCTGCCTCTCAACTATCATCTTCAATTTAACAAATGTTAGAAATGCCTCATCTTTTGTTTTTAGAAAATACACCAATATTATTCTTGAGTAATCATCCATAAAGTCATGAAGTACTCGACACCACTTTTGGAGGGAATTCTATTTGGATACCACAAGTCTGAATGAATATAATTTAACTTGTTTTTGGTCTTGTGTTCTATCATCGTATTTGCTTACCAAACACATAATGCTCACAAAAATTCAAGGATTGATTTTGAAACCATCCAACAAATTTTGTGTGTTCAACAAGGACAATCTTTTGTCCCTCATATGACCAAGTTGCAATTAGTGCCACAATTGCGACTGATTCAGATCACTCTTCCCAAAAGCTACAGTTGCTTACCTGTCAACTACACTCGCTTGAAGATAATACAGTCTAGAATGAAGCTTGCCTTTCATTAGTACCATAGAAGAGCCTTTACATAATTTAAGTGTTACTTTGTCAGTGTGAAACTTATACCCTTGATCATCCAAAGTTGAAAAAAAAATCAAATTTCTCTCCATTCGAGGAACAGGGCAACACTCAATCATTTTGATGATGCCATCGAACATTCTCAATTTGATGCTACCAATCCCCTCTACCTCTAATATATTATCATCACCTAGTTAGATAGTCCACTTATCTTCTTGTAAGTTGCAAACCAATTCTTGTGTGAATACATGTGGAAAGTTGCACCAAAATCAAGAACTCAGGAATTGTGCCTACGATTAGAACTCACAATACAAACTTCCCCTACATAGTCACTGTCAACAGAATTATTACTAGTGTCAACAATATTTACTGAGTAATCAATTTTTTGCTTTCCTCTTTTCTCCTTTATCTTAGGATAATCTTTTCTATAGTGACGCTGCTCCCCGCACTCATAGTAGTTCAGATTCCTTGGTCTAGACCTCGATCTACCATTAGATTATATTCTATTATAATCTTCTTATTGTGTTCTTCCCCTACTCATTAGACCTTCACCCTCAGCCTACTACCCGAAAAACTCTTTTTCAACTCTTTAGATTGTAGTGCAATACTAACATCATCTAGTGTAATACTATCTTTCCCATTTAGTGATGTATTAGAAAAAGTATCATAAGATAGTAGTTAAAAAATAACACGATCATGTCCTGATCCTCACTATAAATTTTGATATTTACATTCTTCAACCTCATTATAATTGAATTAAACTCGTCAAGGTGAGATTTAACCAATGTACCTTCATTCATACAAAGATTTTACAATCTCTTTTTCAAATAGAGGTGTCTTTTTTGTGATTTCCATGTTGTTGCTGCTGATTCCTCTTCATCAATTTCTCGAAGAACATTATCTATAACACTCATGAAAATCACATTCAAAGCCCTCTTCTTCAGGTCTCCTATCTCTGATTCTTTCAATTCTTCTGGAAAAGTCTCCTAAATTGTCTTCCATAACCCTTGTAGCGCCAAGGACGATCACATTCTAATCTTACCCAGACTAAAACTAGATCCCCCACAAATTTCTCTATTTTATTCTTTGTTGAAGATGATGGAGACATCTTAACTTTTGATTATGTGTAGATGTCCAACCTTGCTCTGATATCAATTGTTGCATAAATATCGTGAGTTCACTAACACACAATAAGAATCAAAAATAGAGAAGAAAAATAACATAAGGATTTAGCGAGGCTCGTCTAGGCCAAATCATCCAAGAAAAATCAGAGAGACCTTTCCACTATGAAAGAAAAGAAGTGTACAATACTTTTGTAATGCCCCGCATTTTCGAGCTAGAAATTGAATCGTTGTCCCTATGTGTGTAAGCTATAATCCATACTTTATGTTTAGATTCATTTTTTTATAATCTTTCATCTAATAGATGAAGTGATTATGAGGTAAAAAATGTTCATAGAAATGGCCTAGAGAAAAGTTAAGCAAAGAACCTTTCATTCATCCAAAATTAGATATTTGATTCTGCAAGGGTCTATTTTGAACGTGTATAACTTTTAATACACATAGAATTTGACAACTCAAGACCCACCAAATTATGGTTAATTGAATTAACTTTCCAACGATACCAATTTTGCCAAAATTCGATAACCGACCGAAAATTAACATTTTTCGTGTGAGGCATTAAGTCGACGCGATCTTGACGCATCGCATCGACTGCACCCCAACATGAAACCTGATGTAGATTTAAAGTTGTTTTACACATTATTTCAGTTCCTAATGGGTCTAAGGGCATTTTCGTCACTTTTCCACCCAAAAATCCGTCCATAAAATATAATTCCAGCCCCAAGAAGTATCAATTGCTTCTTTTATTAAATTTTCTCTCAAAAAACTACGATCAACCTACGTTTCCTCCAAGAACAAGAAAGCAAGGAAAAATCAATCCTTAAGTCCAAGATTTTGAAGGAACAAATCAAGATTCGAATTCTACTCTTCAAACCTTGTAATCTAAGGTACGTGGGGTTTTCCTAAACTACATGGACTTGTTGAAAACTCTTTGAATAAGATTTAAAGTTATAGAAATAATGAAATTTTAAAGGGGTTTTGGAGTTATGTTTACAATCTTGAATTATGAAATCCGTAATGATATTGATTTGGTCTTGAGGCCTTTCCTTGAAATAGATTTGGTTAAGTATATATGTATGCTTGTGTTGAAGCTTTGAAATATAAATTGAGAGCATGATATATTGAATCGTCCCCTCTCTCATTGTGTTACTACATGATTTACAAGTTGTGGGTTCCTAAATTTGCATGATTTAAAGAATGATTTAAGAGTCTTATTATCTTGCATGAATTTTATGATGATTGAGAATTGAAGAGAGGGTTATTATTATGATTTAAGTGCTGAGAGTGATAATTGAAGAAATTTTCAGGAATGTTTAAGAAATTGACCACCTCTTAGTCGAATTGTTTAAAAGGATGAGAATCTTTGCATAGTTTTGAAATATGTATTCCTTATTACAATCTGCATGCTTTGGTGGTTTGAACAGTGTTTTAAATGAAAGAAATCATGCATGATATTTTTATGGCTCATAATTATGACTTTTAAGTCTTTGTATGATGATACCAAAACAGAGAATGCATTAACATATACAAAATAGAATAGAAATCAGATTTTTCTCAGACTTACAGATCTTGATTTCAGAAAGATACATGTTTAGAACAGGATAAAAATGGGTATAAAGAGATGTTAGGTGGTTACCCAAAGAAGGCATGAGTTTAGAAAGCTCATTACCTGAAACCATGTTTTGTGGATACAGGTTATTATGTCCTCTAGAGGGATTATACGCTGGTCTAGTGTCCTATGGCATATCAGACTCAGACACTCCAACTCTTACGATAAATTTGGGTTGGGGGCTTGGCCGCCAAGTTAAGGGAGGACTCCATATGGCCCGTGGGGTTGTAGACTTATAGGGTATACCACCTAACTCAGAAGTAATACAAAGAATGAGATTGTATTGACAAGATTGTTTTAAGATCATTTGAGATGGCCTATGTATTTTAAACTATTTCATGCATAATATTTTATGACTTGCTCTCACATATGTTATATATGTATATATTCATTATTTTGGATTGCTCTGTGTACCAGTACTTTTGTATTGACCCCCTATATTTCAGGATCTGAGACGCAATCCCGGGGTCTCTCTAAGCCGTAGATTGATTGGTCAGAGATTTGCAGTTGGTGAGCCCCCTTTATTCTAGAAGGCCTAATAGTTAAGTCATTATTATTTTATTTTGATTTATGGTCTGACTGGGGCCTTGTCCCAGTCTTTAGATAGAGGTTATTTTCAGTCAGTAGAGATTTCACAGACAAGTGTTAAATATTTTTATCTTTATAAACTCATTTCAGTATTGAGTAGTTTGAAACAAAAGTTGACCATGATTCTGTTTTCTATGTATTTTCCATTTTTTTTACATGAATGGTGTATATGATTGCATGTTAGAAGGGGTGCTTGGGCCTTCATGGTTCAGGATGTCCATTACGGCTAGGGCCTCGACTCGGGTCATGACAAACTTGGTATCAGAAATTGTGTCAAGTAGAGCATTACTTATGGATGTGTTGTGCACCACACTTATAATCAGGAGGCTACCAAGTATTTAGGAGTTGTTTCTTATTCTTTCATACTCTAGTTCGTGCTATAGAATCATCCATAAGAAAGTTATGCAAGTTCCTTCTTCGTTCTAATTTTTATGGGTCATGCCTTATTAATTAGGTGATACAAGTCCAAGATTCTAGTCTCCCCAATGATGTAGTTCTCTCTGATTGAGTTATCCATAAAGTTATGAAATTGCATAAAGACTTTAGAAGAGTCCATGAGTGCTCTAAAGTATGTTGATTTAAGTGCATACCCTTATCTATATCAGTTGTGTGGTTGAGCCTGAGGTATGAAGTATATTTAGTCTCCTTTAATAAAATTCCTGTTGGGGATGTGATGTATAAGGGTAATGATATGTAGTAGAATGTTGGAACTGTATTTCCACCCGAGTAGTAGTGTATGTTAAAGTGTCATGACCTATTGGTAGTGAGTTGGTCCAGAAGTTGGTGACATGAAGTCACAAGGTTAGCTGTCAGAGTATGGGTGATATTTTCATAAATAAATAATATAGTTGTTTAGCCATTGATTGAGAGATGGTTTGCCATTTTATATTGATAGACTAATATGATAGCAATAATTGTAGATTGTATGGTAGTCTGTGAAGGAAGTGACTGGATATGATTATTATCTATTTGAAATAGAGAAAGAGCTCAAAGTGGATTGTTATGGTGGTTATAGAAATCAGTTATAGGTTGTGAATAGAAAGGAGTAGATTAGTTAATAAGTTGTGGGTAGAGACTCATTGGTGTAAGTGGAATTTGATGGTAGTAAAAATATATGCTTGGGGTAAACAAGTATGATGTGAGGAGTTAGAATATGTTGATAAGATTGAAATGGGTTACATTATAAAATTAAGATCGACTAATCATATCATGTGACTTTACCCCTTTGATGGTCTTTTCTTTATTAGTAGTAAACTAGTACTTCATGTAAGAAGGTATTTAGTGGATTTGAAGTGGTAATAGTGAGGTTATGGAAGGGTAGTAATAGTAGGTAGTAGCTAAGTAAAGTGAAATATTTGGGTTTATTTCCCAATTTGATAAACTAGTATAGTATGTTTCATGCTTTCCTGGTGGTATATAATTAAGGATAGACAATAGGCTTGAACTTTAGATGTGGGGTGTAGTGGTGAGAATAGTAGCTTGAGATTGATGATACATGTTTTTTTGGAGTAATTAGCAGGCCTGATGTGATGTGCAAAATGGCCTAGGTTGATGATTTATGAAAATTTTAAGTGGTAATCATGAGGTATATGTGTACATGAGGACTAGTGTTAAAATGATGAATTGTGGTTGAACTATTAATATGGATAAGAGCGTGAGTAGATTAGAATAAGTTAAACTTTAAGGTACCATGTTGTTAGATAAGGTGTGATGTGTATAAGTATTTTGTGTACCTAGTTTTAGTTCTTGAATCTTGTAGTATGGAGAAGTCTGGGAAGTTGTTGTATGATGTTCTTTAGAGTTAAATTGAGGAGATATAGGTAGGCAATGTGCGCCTGTGGTATAGTTCAGATTTTGTTAAGTTGTAGGCTATGTGATTTGAGGTGTGGTGATAGTATCATAAGGAAATTTAAGATGGAGTGTTAAGTGCTTAGAAGTGTGGGTGTCTATGCACATGAAAATGGTAATTGTATGTTGATGACTTTGGGAG
Organism: Capsicum annuum; assembly: GCF_002878395.1. Lineage (NCBI taxonomy): Eukaryota > Viridiplantae > Streptophyta > Magnoliopsida > Solanales > Solanaceae > Capsicum > Capsicum annuum. Next base: position 205,169,273 of record NC_061119.1, on the reverse strand, counting down.
TTAGAAGAAACTACAATTAGTGTCCCTGAAATGGGAATGTCCTAGAAATAATTTAGTGTCTTTGTATTAGAGATTAATGAGAGAAGTTTGGGTTCATGAAGATGCTGATACCCTATTTGTGATAAGGTGTAAGACCCCGTAAAATCCTAAAGTTTAATTCAGTCCTTTAAGCTTGTCAAGGGGTCCCAGAGTTAGAAAATTCTAGCTAGGTTCCTAGACTCAGCCTATTATTGTCCTTCGAAAGTTGGCAATCTCATTTTTCCACATTAACGTCCTTTAATTGTCCGTATTTTTATTAGTTCATGATCAGGAAGGTCAATAGGTTGTTTGAGAAAATGGCTAGGAGGATAGAAATTGGGTATTATAGCCCAATTGTGACTCAAATAATAAATGCATTCTTTACCCTTATGACCAAGACTGACTTCAATGATATTGTGTGTATTATGAGTATTTGATAGAATGTTCATGAGATTAGGTTGATAAAAGTATAACATGTCTATATGCAATTACATCCATGTACAACATTATGACGACCATATGTTTCATGATATCCCCAACTTATTGTATTATGAATTGTTGATATTGGTTATGTGTTCACGAAGTGTCAAGTCTTGTTAGTTTTATGCTATTGAGTACTGGGGCTGCTTGTACCCAACAATTTAGCTGTGTACCTAGAGCCAGTGTCAGTTTTCACGATACTCCCATTCATTAGGATTCAGTCAGTTACATGACTCAAGAAAACATAGTAATCTCAGTAATCTCAGTCAGTTATCAGATCTTAATAGTATTCCGTCAGTTAACGAAATTTAGTGAACTCTGTTCAAATCAGCTAAAAGATACTATTAGTAATAGTTCAGTTCAGTTTAAATCAGTTCAGTACCTCTTCAATTAGGAGTAGGATTTAGCACCGAGTAAACCCAAGGTGGGGACTCACCTGTTAGCCAGTAGAGGGTGTGATCCTTAGAAGCAATCCTTGTGTTCTAGACACCTCATTTGAGTTTTCCCTACTAAAAGGGGTTGACGGAAGAGCTCCCTATCAGAGAGGGTTTACTCACAGCTTGTCTTTACCCGTGGCACGATACTGACACCCTTCCAGCTGGGGTTACAGGTTGGACTCCATCAGTTCAGTTTTGCGGTATGCCGGTTAGATGATTACCTCCCACAGTCTCAGTTTCGGATCCAGTCTCTGTAATAGAACTCAATTCAATTCTACAGTTGCAAGACTTTCAGATATAGTAGCTTATCTTAGTATGGAACTCATCTCGTTCCATCATAATTAGGACTGTCAGACACAGTCACCTAGTTAATAGTATATTAATTATTCGAAATTCATGTTACCAGTATTCAGATTTCAGGACTATCAGATACAGTCAATCAGACCATTTCTTCATAAATAGAATTGTCTGAAATAGTCATTCCTTTATCAGTAATATGACATTAGTTCCTCAGTACTCAATAGACTTAGTCTCTCAGTATCCCAGGATTAGTAACCAGATATTAGTAAATCCACGTTATTAGAATTCATGAGTTAGTGTTATCACGATCTCAGATACTGTTACATATTCATGCATGTATTCTCACGTTCATGTTATTCAGTCAGTTAGTATTGTTTATGCATATGAACCATTGCATTCAGCCTACCTCACTTGTATACCTATAAATTTAATAGTACTGGCGCATTTGCGCTATGGTATTTTATACCATAAGTTAAGTAGCACGCGCTTCAGAGTATCTGTAGCATTTCAGTTTCAGCAGTCAGAGTCAGCAATGAGTCCTCATCATTTGAGGATGTTATTATTTGATTATTTAATTCTGTCAGTACTTAGTTTATTTTAGCAGATGGGGTTAGTTGAAGGATTATCCCATCAACTCTTTATTCAGAAAATTCAGTTTTAGAGGCTTTCAGACTACAACATGTTCAGATAATTATTTCAGTTGTTTTGGTATTGTTATACCATTTTTTCAGTTATGTATCATAATTGAACCTTATGGCCTTTCAGGTCATGTTTCTACATTTATGATATTACCATTATTATTCAGGGCTCAGTTACAGATATCAGTCATGGGTTAGCTTGTGGTCCTTCGAGATTATGAGCATTGTGTAGAATATTAGGTATCAGATTTGAGGTGTTACATAAGGAGTGTGGATGCGTGCGCTCATGAGAGTGGGAGTTGTAGAGTGATGGCTATAGAGGCTAGAAAAGGTTAAGAGTAGCTATTTTGAAAAGCGAGGCCTTCAGAGTATAGTTCATCAGGGAGAGTTTAGAGTCTTAGTATGTGGTGATGTCTTTTTTATGTTGAGAGTTGTGTCTATAGACTTGATAAGGGGCTATATCCATAAGTATAGGATTATGACTTTGATCTAAGGGGGAGATGGGGAATTAAGTGAGTTCCCGAATGTTCTAAGTGTGGAAAGTTGCGGGGAGGAGTCATGATAAATTTATTCCTACTCAAGCATACTCCTCCTACTTCTATTTCAGAGATTATTCTGCTAATGTCCTACACCATGTGTTCAAGTCATTCCTAGGCCTATGGTTCAAGTTCTCTATGGACTTATGTTTATGATCTGACCTCCAAACTAGAAGCAATTATGTCTCTTAGTATTCCAGTCTTTCATGTATTCGAGCCATATGTTGTGTTGTTCGTGATCCATGAAAATCTATGTCTCTCAGCATGCTTAGTTCTAAGGAAATATGTTTCTATATGTCACCAATTCATTCTATGTTGGGTTTAGCAAAAGTGATAAAGTTTATGCAAACTCATGGAAAATCTCAGTTCTTTAAATTAGGAGCAATCGCTTCAAGCGAAAATCTTTGTTTTAGTTGTAATGTAACACCCCATAGCATTCTCGACTCAATACCACTCTTGGTTGCATGTATAGAGAGTTGACAACCTGAATTTTTTTTTCTAATTGTTAAAAGACTTAGTCATATTTTTGAGCTATTAACTTCCATGATTTTCAAATTGATCTTCCCGACCCCGAAATAATGATTTTTGAGTTGATTCATGATCTGGGGTGTAAAAGGGGTGTCTCGAGAAAGTTTTGGATTTCTTAGACGATGTTTAAGGCATGTTTGGATGATCAAAATAGTGGGCCAATGCGATGTTGATGCATCACGCTAGTAATCACATCGGTAGGGATCGACACGATACGTCGCTTAACGCATCGGGTGCCCAGATCATCTTACTGATTTTTGGGTCCAGAAGGGTAATTCAATCTCTTTCCCTCGTTTTATCTTGATATGTGCAACAATATTTTCTAACAATGCTCTATCCTAAGAATTCATACGGTATTGTGTTTCTTCCAAACGATTCTCTACTTATGATCTAGACACTTGATATTTGAAGCACTTCGGGTCTATTATATCGTATCTTCATTTCATGTCCCTCCTTTGAGTAGTGCAATAAGTATAAGTTGTAGTATAATAGTGTTACTTCCATTCATGACATTATGCTCGGGTCCTGTAATGACCCTCCGTATGTTAGTATAATGTTTGTGGTAGAGGCATAGTAATGTGTTAGATAGGAGAGTAGATTTTCTTGAAGGTGAAAAATTTGATGTGATTCTCGAGCTAAGGTTATAGGTCAAAGGGAAAAGAAGGAGATGAACTTTTGTTGTGTGAAATAGCTAAGAAGGAGGAATGTGGAAAAAATATTTCAGAGAGTGATTGAAATTGTTGTACTTAGTGGGGAGATCCATGTAGTGAGTGTAGTAATGATTAGGCTTGAATGTTGTGGTTTCTGAAAACACAAACCTATTTTCTATGTGGTTAGTACTCTCTAAGTAAAACCTCGAGGGTGTTTAATGATAGTGATAAGATAAGGTAATATTCTTAGTGGGATGTAGAGTACAGGTACTGTAGCTTAAGTTATCACATTGTTACTCCGAGTTAGACTTCAACATAAAAGCACTTTGCATTGGGACTCAAGCTCTTGTGGTTAGATATGTGATGGAGAATTGTAAGTTGGAAAGTGTGAAGTATGTTATTTATTGTTTGGGGTGTAGACGATTAGTTCCTCCAAGTTTAAGTCTATTTGTGGTACCTTGTAAAGTAGAGAATGCTTCTAATCCTATTTTCCGCAAAATCTTATTTCATTATTAGTACCATTATAAATCAGGTCTATGATCATCAAATAAACCCCTGCCTCATGTTGTGATGATTATGATTCATATAACTCACGTGCAAGATCATTCCTATATATAGTCTCAATGCCTCATGTTTCATGCTTACACATTTCACTAGGAGTTATCGTGAAACTCGTTTGATGCCTTTGTATGTTTTGTTGAGGAAAATTATTCAATGTGAGCCTACGTTATTTATTCTACACTTTTAGATCCTCAAAAGTCCCTACCTATCATTCGGGGATGAATGATCCCAAGGGGGAGATAATGTAACGCCCCACATTTTTGAGCTAGAAATTGAATCGTCGTCCCTACATGTGTAAGCTCTAATTCCATAGTTTTTGTTTAGATTCATGTGTCATGATCTTTATCCTAGTATATGAAGTGATTATAAGGTGAAAAATGTTTATAGAAATGGACTAGAGCAAAGTTAATCGAAGAACCTTTCATTCATCCAAAATTAGATATTCGATTCTGCAAGGATCTACTTTGAACATGTATAACTTTTGATACACATAGAATTTTATAACTCAAGACCACCAAATAGTAGATAATTGAATTAACTTTCCAAAGATATCAATTTTGCCAAAATACGATAACCGAGCAAAAAGTTATGACATTTTCCGTGTGAGGCAGTAAGCCGACGCGATCTTGATGTGTCATGTCGACTGTGCCTCAAAACAAACCTGACGCGAATTTATAGCTTTTTTACGCATTATTTCAGTTCATAATGGGTCCAGGGGAATTTTGGTCACTTCCCCTCGACCAAAAATCCGTCCATGAACAAGAAAGCAAGGAAAAATCAATCCTTAAGTCCAAGATTTCCAAGGAATAAATCAAGATTTGAATTCTACTCTTTAAACCTTATAATCTAAGGTACATGGGATTTTCCTAAAATACATAGGCTTGTTGAAAATTCTTCGAATAAGATTTAAAGTTATAGAAATCATGAAATTTTAAAGGGGTTTTGGAGTTATGTTTACAATCTTGCATTATGAAATCCTTAATGATATTGATTTGGTCTTAAGGCCTTCCCTTGAAATTGATTTGGTTAAGTATATATGTATGCATGTGTTGAAGCTTTGAAATATAAATTGAAAGCATGAAATATTGAATCTTCCCCTCCCTCATTGTGTTACTACATGATATACATGTTATTGGTTCCTAAATTTGCATAATTTAAAGAATGATTTAAGAGTCTTATTATCTTGCATGAATTTTATGATTTAAGAGTCTTATTATCTTGCATGAATTTTATGATGATTGAGAATTAAAGAGAGTGGTATTAGTATGATTTAAATGCTGAGAGTGATAATTAAAGAAATTTTTAGGAATGGTTAAGAAATTGACCACCTCTTATTAGAATTGTTTAAAAGGATGAGAATCTTTGCATAGTTTTGAAATATGTTTTGAAATATGTATTCCCTATTACTATCTACATGCTTTGGTGGCCTGAACAGTGTTTTACATGAAACAAATCATGCATGATGTTTTTATGGCTCAGAATTATGACTTGCAAGTCTTCGTATAACGATACCAAAACAGACAATAAAGAACAAATAGAAATCAGATTTTTCTCAAACTTACAGATCTTGATTTCAGAAAGATACAGGTTTAGGAAAATGGGCATAAAGAGATGTTAGGTGGTTATCCGAAGAAGGAACGAGTTCAGACAACTCATTGCCCGAAAATGTGTTTTGGCAATACAGGTTATTATATCCCCTAGAGGGACTATGCGCTGGCCTAGTGCCCTGTGGTGTATCAGACTCAGACACTCCAACTATTGTGGAAAACTTGGGTTGGGGGTTTGGCCTCCAAGTTAAGGGCGGACTGCATATGGCCCGTGGGGCTGTAGACTTGTAGGGTGTACCACCTAACTCAGAAGTAATACAAAGAATGACATTACATTGACAAGATTGTTTTAAGATCATTTGAGATGGCCCATGTAATTAAAACTATTTCATGCATAATGTTTTATGACCTGCATTCACCTATGTTATATATGTATAAATTTATTATTTTTGATTTCTCTGCATACCATTACTTTTGTATTGATCTACTATATTTCAGGATTTGAGACGCAATCCCGACGTCCCTCTAAGCCGTAGATTGATTGGTCAGAGATTTGCAGTTTGTGAGCCTCCTTTATTCCTGAAGGCCTAATGTTTAAGTCATTATTATTTTATTTTGATTTGTGGTCCGACTGGGGGCCTCTTCCCAGTCTTCAGACAGAAGTTATTTTCAGTCGATTTCGTAGACTAGCATTAGATATTTTTGATCTTTATGAACTCATTTCAGTATTGAGTAGTTTGAAACAAAAGTTGACCATGATTCCGTTTTCTATGTATTTCCGCATTTCCATTTTGTACATGAATGGTGTATATGATTGATTGTTAGAAGGGGAGCTCGGTCCTTCATGGTTCGGGATGTCCGTCACGACCAGGGCCTCAGTTCGGGTCATGGCGACTTTAGAATCCCCAATTACATGCCCTATATATAGATCCCAAAATATTCCCAAACCTATGAGGAAAAGGTTCTCCCAATCCTACAAGGACAATATATTCCTTCCCCAAATCTATTAGGACAAAAGGTCTCCTAAACCAATAGGGATTATGAGTTTTAGATTCCTTCCCCAAATCTATTAGGACAAAAGGTCTCCTAAACCAATAGGGATTATGAGTTTCCTAAAATATACAAGGGAAAAATTTAAGACATAATTAACATCCTGGGAGGATATATTTCATAACCTCGGGTATTTGAGTTGAATAATTTCCTTAAGGGCAAACAATGAATTCCCACTTGAATCTTCTAACTTCATCTCTTTCTTGAAACAAATAGTTTGAACTTGTTTAAGTTCATATTGAATATAGCTCTTATTTATAACCGAAAATAACAATCCAATGGGATGATAAGTTTCTAAAAAGATAAACGTACCCTTCTCTTTGTTTTTTGCCCAACATTGTTGATCATCATGTTATTGATAGCAACATTATATCTTGCAACTTGCAGCTTTCAGGTCATACAACGGGATATGGCTTATGCCAGTGTTGCATCTTTTATGAGAACAATGGGATTGGTCTTGGCATCCAAGTTGCCGATGAAATCTCTAATTAGTGACCACATAAAAGAATTTCTTGCTCTTCATGAAAAAGTGAGCTTCTTGGAAGTATTTCTCAAGGACTTTGAGAAAAACAACACTTCTGGAAAAATGACAGATCTGGAAGTGCAAATAAAAGAACTTGCAACTATAGTTGACCACATAATTCAACTGAGACTAACAGAAATCGTAACCACAGATGATGAAATGCAGAAACAAAGGATACATGAGAGGCTTTGTGATAGCATAAAACAAGTGACGGAGGAGTTTGATCGTGTCCAGAAAGAGTCATCAAAGTTTCAAGATAAAGGCAAACAAGGACCAAAGGAATTTTGGTTCAAGATTCAAATTCAGTAAAACATACTCCGTATATGGAGAACAATATGATGGGACGGTATGATCAAAGGAAAAGGATGCTGACAGAACTGACACGGTATGGTGGTTTGTCTGGTGAACTCAAAGTCATCCCAATAGTTGGATGGGGGGCATTGGAAAAACAACTTTAGAAAAAGAAGTTTACAATGATGCATCTATTCGAATTCATTTTGATGTTCATTCTTGGGCTTCTGTATCTCAACAACACGATGTCAAGGAAATTTTGCTGAGCCTTTTGCGTTGTACAAAGGGTGACAAATTTTACTTGTACACTAAGGGAGAGCTGGAAGATATGCTACAAAAGAGTTTAAAGGGTAAGAGATATTTAATTGTATTGGATGAGATGTGGGATAGTGAAGCATGGTATGCTGTGAGATTATGTTTTCCAATTGAAAACAATGGGAGTCGAATATTCCTAACGACCCGTAACAATGAAGTAGCTTGTTTTGCTGGTACAGGAAGTCTTTCTTTGCAGATGGATTTAATGGGTCCGGATGAGACTTGGAGTCATTTTGAAAGTATTGCATTTTCCAATGAAGTACTACCATCTGAGTTCAAGATTACTGGGAAGCAAATTTTTGACAAATGCCACTGGTTACCACGAACTATTGACGTGGTTGCTGGGCTTCTCAAATCTAAAAAGACAATAGAATATTGGGAAAATATTGCTAAAGATGTTAAGTCAATCACAAATGATCCTGATAAACAATGTTTGGATGTGTTGGGATTGAGTTACAATCACTTGACCAGTGATCTAAAAGCTTGTCTATTGTATTTTTGAACTTTCCCAGAAGACAAAGAGATTTCAGTGAAGAGATTGGTGAGATTATGGATGGCTGAGGGGTTCCCGAAGTTGGAAAATGAATTGGAAGGAGAGGCCGAGAAGTGTTTGCAAGAGCTTGTTGATAGATGTCTAGTTCTTGTCAGCAAGAGAAGTCTTGATGAGCCTAAAATTAGATCATGTAAGGTTCATGATCTAATACATGACCTGTGCTTGAGAGAATTTACTCAAAGCCAAGATGTTTTCGTCTTGAATGATATTCTGCCTTATGATATGTGCTCAGATGAAGCTCAAAGCTCAAATCCTGTTCCTCTAGAATATTGTCGTCTTGGTAGGCATGGAATTTGGCTATTTAAACAATGGACTGGTTATTGGCCGGGTCATTATAGGGTCCTTCTTAACCCGGAATATCATCATCATTTGATAAGGGGACAGACAACTGATGATGACAACAATCTCTTGAAACGAACTCGTTCCATTTTCTCAGTATTTTCCTTTTATCTAGATTTTCCTCTCGAATTAGAGTTTTTTCATTCAGTTCACTCAGAGTCTTGGACTTGACTGATGTGACTTTTGATTCTTTCCCTACAGAGATTACTATACCTCATTTGGTTGAGGCACCTTTCAATGTCTGGGTACTTTCGTGTACATCCAACTATTCGTAATTTATGCAATCTACAAACATTCATAGCTAAATGGCAATGCACACCAACTTTTCCACAACAAATTTGGGGACTACTAGAATTAAGGCATCTCGAAACGGACTCTATTGATTTTCCAAATCCCCCAAGTTTACTTGTCAAGGAAGAGAGGTTCTTCGTTTTTTCGAACATACATACTATTTCTGGAATATATCCACGTTGTTGCATAGAAGAGGTTATGTCAGGGATTACGAATGTTAAAAAGTTAGGACTATGTGGAAATGAAGAGGATTATGTATGTTTTCAAGAATCTAGATTTTTCAACAATTTCTTCCATCTTCATCAACTTGAAACATTAAGTTTTCAAGTCAATCGATATTTGAACCTGGACAATGTATTGACCATTCCAAGTTCAAAAGCCTTTCCAGCGACAATCAAGAAGTTAAAGTTGATCAATACTGGTCTAAGTTGGGAGGACTTGAACATCATAGGTGAATTGCCTAACCTCGAGATGCTGAAGCTGAAAAATGGTGCTTTTCTTGGTGATGAATGGCATCCAATTGAAGGGGAATTTGCTCGGTTGAAAGTTTTGCAACTTTACCGGAATGAACCCAAGTACTGGAAAGCCACAAATGACACTTCCCTATCCTTGAGCGACTTATTATTACATCTTGCTCTGAATTGGATGAGTTACCCGTTGAGTTTGCAGAAATCAACTCACTATAACTAATTGTGTTAAAATGGTATGATCCCAAACTCGAGGACTCTGCTTTATGAGTTCAGCAAGAACAAGAAGACCTCGGGAACAAACCAGTGCATGTTCATATTGTAAAAGAATCCTATTAAGTATAAACATTATATTCAAGAATGAACTTCCTATAATTGCTTATAAATTTCAAGCATATGCTTACTAAGGTTACAGTTATTTTCATTTCCACAAAGTTATACTTGTTCTATTGCAGATAATATCCTCTGCTTGATTCTTTTTTTCTTTTACTATTCTATTCTTGATTCATGCACATAACTTTTGAAGACCGAATGGGTCTTTTTTATTGTGTAAACAAAAAATTATGGCATAATACATAAACAGACACTCAGACTTTTGAGTATGCACATGTAGACAACTTAACTCGTCTCCATTGTGTCAGTTAAACACTCCATCTTACAAAGTGATCATCGAGATACCTACAAAATCTATGTGCCACATCAGCATCGGATCTCCATGAGACACTATGTGGACAAGTTGGAGTGTTTAATTGTTAGTTGAGACCAATTTGAAGTGTCTAAATGTGCACTCTCAAAGTTAGAGTGCGTACTTTCCAGCTGAGGCCAAGTTTGAATGAGTATACTTTCAAGATTAAACAACATATATAGTGTGATCCCTTAAGTGAGGTTTGGGGAGAGTAATATGTAAGAAGACCTTACCTTACCTTTATGTGGTAGAGAAACTGTCTTTGAAGGAGAGTGATTGTAGCACCCCGCATTTCGGGATAGAACGAAATCATCATTTCTATGTGTAGATGATCCAAAATCCATAAATTCTATGCAAATTTTCCATGTTAATCAATTATGTAGTGTGGAAAATTGAATGAGCTTTCCGTTGATATAAGATTCACCCAAATCCGATACCTGGGTAAGATGTTATGGCTAATTTAAGTCCTAGTCATAAAACACCGTCATTTTGGTGTTTGGTGCATCACGGAGGTGGTCTATTTAACAATTGTCAAATTCTAGTAGCTTAGCGTGATTATGGCGCATCAGACTGAACTTCAAGGTCCCAACCAGTGGGATAACTTGATGGCTCCACATCGCGGTGACCCCAAGAATTCCATTCATCAATTCCCAGTGAGCCACTACGATAGTGACGCGTCGCGGTGGCCTATAAAATCGGGCTCCCAATTATATTTTATTCCATCTCATTAAGGGTATATTCGGTAATTTTCACCCCACTCCCCCTTGTCAGCTTAAACACAGGATTTTTCTCCCAAGTGACCACATTATTCATATTTTCTTCAAAAATTCAAAAAACACTCTCTAGGGTTTCAAACTAAAAACCCAAATAACTCAAGATTCAACCATGGGTTTTCAAAACTGATTGAAGATTTGGAATCCCCAAACCGCAGGCTTCAAGAATAATCCATCAAATTTCTAAATTGAGGTACGTCGGGCTTATCCTAAAACTACATGGACTCGTTGAAATATTCAAATATGATTTAAAGGTTATCAAGCATGAAATCAGAAAGGGGTTTTGGATTCCATGATTTTTATTAGACTTCATAAATGTATTAGTATTGTTGTTTTGGCCTTTTGTCCTTTCCCCCATAAATTAATTTATATGTATAGGTATATGTATGAAAATTGAGATTTAAGAATGTTTGAGAACACGAATTATGCAATCCCTCTCTTGTGTTTAATTAAAGTTTATGATCTTGTCGGAAAAGAGTTGAAATGCTAGTTTTATGATTTGAAAGTAGTTTTCTCAATGTCATAGCGTTTGAGAATGATTTAGAGATGACGAGAGGGTGCTTCTTCACATAATTATGTTTTTGTGTTAAAGATAAATAATTGCATGTGATTGAGAACTTTGACATCACCACCTTGTACTATTGAAATTGTTGACACAAAATGTTGCTTGCATGGTTTTACATGAATTATAAGTACGAGTTCGTTGACTTGATTTATTGATATGGTGGTCCCAAACCTTATCTTTTCAAAACAGATATTTTAATATGTTATTAGTGGTTCATAGATTCGACTTGCAAGTCAATGGTATGATGATACCAAACTCCCTAAGAACACAACAACACAAACACCAAAATCAGTCCACTAGTTCAAGAACTATGGACCCTTTTGATGACCTCTCTCAGATTCACAAGAAGAAAAAGAATGGAAGTGATATCAAGAGTAAAACACACTAAAAAAGCAGCAACACTTGATGAACAAGATTCAATAAAAACAACACACGGTTACAAGACAAGAACACAAACGGATTACACTAGATATAGACAAATGATTACAAGAAAGTAAAGATAGATAGATAGACAAATGGGTGGTATAATATTAACAACCCAAAAGATTATTCCACTTTTGGACTTTTAATATCACACACAACCTAAACCTATATCTTACGTGACCTCAAGGGAACCGAAATTCCCAAGAACTCTCCGTTTCTAAGCAAATGATCAACACAAGGATTCCACCTTGCTAAAGACTCTCAAAGAGGCTACAAAATATATTTTCCAAAAATCTCCCAAAAATAATCTAATGAGGTTCTATTTATACCTAGGTTAACTTATTACAAATGACTTAAAAATCCTTGCAAAGGGCCGATGAACAGTGAACGGGGGTGAACAGTGAACAATTTTGGAGCTTGTGGGACTTGTTCTCTACACTTCAAAGCTTGTTTCTTGGATGGGTAGCCCCTCGAGCTCGAGTCTTGACGCATTGGACCCCGATCATGATGGTACCCATATCATCCTCCCCTCATTAGAAAGGATTCATCCTTGAATGTAAACCTTGCAAAGCAATAGGAAGGACAAGCAAACAAAAGCTCCTCAAGGTATGAGGGTTAGGATTAGTGTAATCAATCATATTATCTTGCCAAGGTGGCTCAAATTCACATATACCTAAACATCCCTCTTACCCGAATACCCTACCAAGGGAGAATCAATTAGTTTATCAACATGAGTGTGACAAGAAACAAGGAACAAGCATCGCTTATCAAGTGGAAAACATAGACTCTTATTGGAACAACAATTAGACTTGAAAGCCGAGAGGAAAGCCATACATTCCATGCATATTCAAGTCATTCCAAAAGACATCCTCATCACCACACTTCAAATGATCACCAGAATCAAATGGGTAGAGTTTCCATGGGCACGGGTTGGGAATACACTTCCTTACCCCAATACTACTACAATAATGATCAAATCTCCCCTCTATACTATCATGGTCAATAATAAAAACAATTAGAGGGTCATCCTTAGTCATTCGGCCAACATGTTCAACATCATCATTTTCACACACAAGTTGGTCTTCATGACTTCCATAAAACAATGTACTACCACTTTCCACAATGGCTTCAACACTAGGTGAATCAATTAATGTATCCACAATCTCAAGTTGTACATTATCATCAAAAAATGAAGGCACATTCGGCTCACTTAAAGACAAACTATCATTCACACTTAGTTGGCTATTATCCTCATTCACTAGAGTGCAAAAGTTAGTTTGATTACCTTGTAGCTCATATGGAGCATTTCCACTCACGGGAATTTGATTAGAAAGGCTTGGATTCTCCATCAAGTTATCCAACTTGTTGCATAGAGAGCCTTCCATCCCTTCCAATCTTCTTTCCATTTTTTCCATTATTCACCTATCTATGGCATCAAGACTTGCCATGATGGATTTAACCCTATTCGGCATTTCAGCTTCATTCTTCATTGTACCCATCAAGAGCTACTAAGCAAACAACACGCAAACAACAAACACATTAAAGATTAGCAAAAATTAATCCACAATTCATCACAAAACAGTCCACAATGCATCTCAAAATAGTCCACAATCCCTCACTTTCACACTTTGGATTTTTCACTCTATTGGCCTTACAAGTATTGATAACTCCCTTATACTCCAATGAGGTTACTTGGTTCCAATTGTGGCTCGAGGTCGGAGTAGATTCTTGTTTGAAACGACTCAAATAAGTAATGTACGAACTTGAACCAAAAAAGATACGATGACTCAAAAATGAGAAAAGCACACAAAAAACAACGTTAACATGAAGAACGTACACAAAACTAACTTACAAGCTAGTAGGGTATTACTAGGTTGTCAATTAGTGTCGAACAAACAAACAAAACTAGGAAACAATAAAATGAAACTAAAAAATCTAAAATTTGAACTCAAAAATGTTGTGTGAATAGTACTTTAGTGATGTGGAAGTCCACTATTAGCCTTGAGTTTTATCAAAATTTTATTTCCCAATTTCAATTCTTGATCAATATACAATTTGAAATTGGTGGATTTGGTTAATGGAGGGAAAACTGGTCTTGGAGCCTTTTTGTTCAAATTTCAAAAGCAATACTTGAATTCTTTGAACTTTCTCCTTGAAAAAAGGACCTTAAATCAAGTAAAAGTAGATGAAAAGTCTTTGAAGTGATAGGGACAAGTCTTGCACTAACAACTACTACAAGCTTGTCTTTCACCTTTTTAGATCTTGTTTGCACTTTAAGGATTAAGACGATTATGAAAGGGTGAAAAACCTTAAGAACACAAAACCAAATCCAAGAACAACAACAATTTCATTTTCCAAATCCAATACAACAAGAACATCAAATCGTCCAAGGTTTAGGTAACAACAACATCCAACTCGGCCACACCTTGTTCGCATCAACAACTTCAACAAGTTCAAGTTCAATCTTAAATTTGGACACTTTTAGTATTGATGAGAAAGAAACCAACACTATAAACACTCTAAACAAACAAAATACTACAAGTTATAGACACACAACAAACAAATCTTGTCCAAGATAACAACAACACAATTTTCGGCCAAGAACAAAAAATGGACAGATTTGCACTTTTCTGGATTTTTTTTCAGTTTTCAGCTTTATTTTTTTTTCATCCAAGAGAACCCAAGATTGGTAGTGTAGGAAAACAACCATCCTTTATTTTATACTAAATGATATCAAAATCCCCAAGAACACAACAACACAAACACCAAAATCTGTCCACTAGTTCAAGAACTATGGACCCTTTTGATGACCTCTCTCGGATTCACAAGAAGAACAAGAAGGGAAGTGATATCAAGAGTAAAACACACTAAAACATCAACAAAACTTGATGAACACGGTGCAATAAAAATAACACATGGTTACAAGACAAGAACACAAATGGATTACACTAGATATAGACAAATGATTACAAGAAAGTAAATATAGATAGATAGACAAATGGATGGTATAATATTAACAACCCAAAAGCTTATTCCACTTTTGGACTTTTAATATCACACACAACCTAAAGCTATCTCTTACGTGACCTCAATGGAATCGGAATTCCTAAGCAATCTTCGTTCGTAAGCAAATGATCAACACAAGGATTCCACCTTGTTAAAGACTCTCAAAGAGGCTACAAAATATATTCTTCAAAAATCTTCCAAAAATGACCTAATGATGTTCTATTTATACCTAGGTTAACTTATTACAAATGACTAAAAAACCCTTGCAAAGGGCGGATGAACAGTGAAGGCGGATGACCAGTGAACTGTTTTGGAGCTTGTGGGACTTGTTCTCTACACTTCTAAGCTTGTTCCTTGGATGGGCAACCCCCGAGCCCGAGTCTTGCTGCATTGGACCCCAATCATGATCGTACCCATATCATATGATGATACCATATAAATGTATGCCATAAAAAATTTAGAGTTTTCAGAGTATGTTTTCAGATAATGCATGTCTTAAAGAGTTAAAAATGGGCATAAAAAGAGTTAGGTTGTTTCCTGAAGAGGGCTAGGGTTCAAGTAACTCTTAGCCTAAAACCGTGATTTATCGATCCGGGTATATTATTTTTACGCTGGCGACGGTCATGTGGTGTAGCAGAGTCAGAGACTTCAACCCTTGCGGCACATGTGGGTTGGAGGCTTCCCAGCCGAGTCAATGGCGGATTCCATATAGCCCATGGAATTTTAGAGTTGTAGGGTATACCACCTAGCGCAGAAGTAAAACAAAGAGAGTCACAGAGTTCAGATGATTTTACAGAGTTTTTCAAAAATGCGTATAAGATTTTTTACTATATGATATGTTTATGAACTGTTTTAAATTTCTCTCATATATGTTGAATATAAATTATTATTTTGGATTTGCTCTACATACCAGTATATCTGTATTGACCCTCTACCTCCCAGGTTTGGAGGTTCAGTCCAAGGGTCCGGCTAATCAGTAGAATATTCCAAAGAGAAGTGATTCGTGCAGTGGTGAGCCTTCTTTGTTCCAGAAGGCCTATTATTTTAGATTATGCTATTCCATTATTTTGGTCTACTGGGGGCCTTGTCCCAGCTTTTTAGATAGTTATCTTTAGATCATATAGTAGAGATTTTGTAGACTGTTCCAGAAGTTAATTAGTTGAATTTGGGATTTCATTCTGTATGGTTAAACTGAACCCAGAGTATGACCATGTTTTCGTATTATATAATAATTATGCATTTTCTTTTATTATATGAATGTTGTTCATGATTACCAGATCAGATAGAGTTGGACTTCCGGGCCTTCATGGTTAGGAATGTCTGTCATAGCCAGGCCCTAGTTCGGGTCGTGACAGTGATTTCTCTAAATCGTCAGAAATGGGGAGTAGATTTGCCAAATACCTCATTTTTGAGTTTCTATATTGTTATTGATGCAACTACTGTGTATTACTATTCTGCATATGTACATAATTTCTCTAAGGGTTTCACAAGCAGCACGCGGGCATAAAAGCTAGTGTTTTTATATATATACACAAACACATACATATGCCTGTAATTCGAGTTAAAAGAT
Organism: Capsicum annuum; assembly: GCF_002878395.1. Classification (NCBI taxonomy): domain Eukaryota; kingdom Viridiplantae; phylum Streptophyta; class Magnoliopsida; order Solanales; family Solanaceae; genus Capsicum; species Capsicum annuum. The sequence continues at coordinate 205,152,727 of NC_061119.1, read as the reverse complement.
GTGGTTTTAGCTGAACACAGTCTGATTCTACATTTGGATGCTTGTGACTCCTCAATTGACTACTGACTTTTTATGTTTCTTTCCTACAGAGCTAAAGAAAGATGAAGTGAGGCATGAGGTAGGCAAAGACTTGCTTAATCGGATATGCGGAATTACACCTCTCACTGGCTTTGCCTTCTTTTTTCCATGATTGCTGATCATCTTATTGTTATTACCTTATGTGGGTACGCAGAATCTGTATATGCCGAACAACAACTTCAATTAGTTCAAGTTTAAAAACAAAAAATCAATGAAGTACAAAAAATACCCTCAACACAAGATCAAAGTGATCTTTCTTGTTTTTTTAAAACTGTATTTTATTTTCAGAAATTAAGATGAAACAGAAATGGCCAAGTCATCCGAATTCACGAAATTTCCTTAAGGAAATAATTCCCCTCACTGTACCTAAGATTATGGAATTTTTCCTCCTAAAATAAAATGGGCAAACAGACCAATTGTAGTGGTACCTCAAACAACTGGAATATCTTCGAACGCACAGAATGTTTTGATTGATCACAGAGTAATTTTGAAGACGGGAAGAATTTTGTATTCCGTAAATTTCATATCTAAACCTGTGAATGAAAGAAAGTTTATATAGCCATAACATGCCGGACAAAAAGATAGATCTCATCGATCAATCCAAATCCAAATCCAAATCTGAAGCCGAGCCGAACGAGCGATGAAAACAATGGTGCGAGGTATCTCTATTTTATTGCCTCACTTATCATGTGGAGTAACTGTTCATTATTATAAACACTCAAAATTTTCCTTCTCCCACCAATGTAGGAGACTTAGTGAACTTTCCAAATTCGGAAGTACACTGTAACGCCCCAAAAATGGGTCCTGGAGCGTCACATGGTGCTTGAGGCAACAAGTAGCCCCAAGCTAACCCTTTGAGCCATTTTGATTTAGTTCAACACAAATCAATGGGGTTTCCATAAATAACCCTCAAATATCAACAGAGTAATCATCATCCAAGAATAAAAGAATTTCAGAAAGATAACAAAATACGACTTATTAGTCAACTCCCAACATCTATACTAGTCTGACAAGCCCCTAAGAAAATCAATAAAACGAGCGAGCCATTGAGACATGCCCCAACTGACTCATACTCAGTTATCAAATGTAAACAATTCCGTGAAACCAACATCAGACATCACGTCCTAGGAACATGAGGACTCACCACAACAGAGGATGTCGAACAGCGTGCCCAAAAAATCACTGTCAAACCTAGAACTGAGCACCTGCACCTACATTCCGAGAAAATGCAGCCCACATTGGAAGATGTGGGTCAGTACCATGGAAAGAAACTGAGTATATGGGGGTATATGCAGTTGCATAAAAATCATTATCATAAATATTTATAAGAAATATGCAGTATGTACGAAAGACTCACATAGCCCGAAGAAAATCATCATAATCATGAGAGGATGAAATAAGTATAATAACACATGTGAGTCATCATATAATTTGTCAATAACTTTCAGTTCATCAAGAATACCAATTCTCATAATGTAAATATCATTTAAATCTTTCGAAATAATAACTTTCACAATTCCACTTTCAAATCACTTCACCGTTCATCATAGACACAAGGAAACACACACACACTGGGAGATCCTATAACCGACATAAACCATGTGAGCTTTATGGAGTCCAACGTACAACCCACGTCGGGGAAAGCCGTCCTATCCTTGCCATTGGAGTAGGACTTCCAATGTCAATCCAAAAACACTAGTGATCACTATATAAATCAGCCTCAGGCTCACATCCTACGGGGGCACATAGTTCTAGGAAAGTAAGGTCACTTTATACCTCCCACTCAGTGCTAAAGATTACTCCCGGACTTAGATCCAAAATTTAAATCAGCCTCAGGCTCACATTAAGGAAAATCCACAATAAACACTTCAATAATTTTCATCGGGAGCCAATTTACTACCCCTTTATAATAATCAATAAAAACGTGAATTTCTTTCACAGTCGAGTTCAAAATAACTCATTCACGACCAAAAGGTCAAATCATTCAAAATATCTCAAATATTCAACATCAACGTGCTTATAACACACACTTTCATAAAAAAATAATTTCCAATGGTGATTCACGACCCAAATATCAAAATCATGATAAATATCATTCAAGATTCATGCTTTATATCACCACACATGTAAATTCATCTTTAAAAATCATAAACATCAAGATTTCATAATAATCATCATAAGATATGGTTTCATGCTTCAAATTTATAAAAATCAAATAAAAATGATGCTCTTGTAAATAAAATTACTTTTGGGCACAAGAACGAAAGAGAGTTCTTGTTGAAAAATGTCACATACCTTGAATGATGAACTTTAGATCGATACTCATTTTTAAGATGTTAATCGTGCCTTTGAATGATGGTTCTTGGAGTTCTTGAACTAGGAACTTGGAATCTTGAATAAATTTGTAGAATTAATGGTTAACTTTGGAGGTTCTTGAAGTTCTTGAACTACGAGCTTGGAATCTTGAATAAATTTGCAGAATTAATGGTGAACTTTGGAGGTTCTTGAAGTTGGATGTAGGAGCTTAGGGTTTTATTTTTGAGGGAATTTGATGAAATATAACATATAATGCTTCTAATAGGCTTTAATATAGGGTTTGGATGGATTTTGGGTGAGGGGGAATGAGCAAAACGCCCCTAAAAATGAAATAGTTCTCGAATCTATCTTTTGGTGGACTATTTTGATAGTCTGAAGTAGATCAACCATAATCTTTTACTACGATATCCAAATTGGATGAAACTAATTTCATTAGAAAGAGGACTCACATATCTTTCCGTTTATATATAGTATCTCACCCAGATCATTGTGTACAAGGAGTTATGATTGTTTGAAATTGACCCAAAAATTTACTTTTTATAGGCAGAAGTAGATCGACCATAACCTTTTGCTCCGATAGAAAAATTGGATGAAACCAATTTCATTAGAAAGAGGACTCACAGATATTTCCGTTAATATATAGTAGATCACCCAGATCATTATGTACAAGGACTTATGATCATTTAAAGTTGGAGCAAAAAAACACCATGCCTCAGTACTTTTTCCTGCACGTTTTACTGTTCACTACTATTCACGATTTGATCGGAATGTTCATAAATCATCGCTTGGGTGTCTGTTTTGGATGATCCACATATCGTTGGAAAGCTTATTCGATACTCTGCGCAATGATGGGTCATAATCTAAGACATTCTGCATGGAAAATATATAGTTCATTCTAGAAGATAGAACCCAACACGTTTACTCACAAAATTTCAACAAAAAATTTCCCGGGGTATTACATATCCCCCCTTGGAAACATTCATCCTCGAATGATGCTATACATACCAAGATTAGATAGGGAGTAGAGCATACAGCTGAAACCATTTGTTAGACTCATCACCACATCGTTTCTCACTCCGAATGCAACATAGAATGCATAAATTCAAGAAACTACAGCTGAACACATAATAAATGACAGCTGAACTGCTACAACTTTTATTAAAAGTGCATGATTTAGGAAAGAACGGTACCTTCGGGTTGATCGGAGTTCATGGAAAATAGGTGCAGGTACTTGGATCACATATCCACCTCAGCTTCCCAAGTTGCACCCTCAACAGATTGGTTTCGCCACAACACCTTGACCAAGGGAACTTCTTTGTTCCTTAGTCTTTGGACACTGAAATCAAAAAATATCAACAGGAATCTCATAAAAAGAAAGATTTTCTTGAATGTCAGCACTCACAGAGGAATCCACTACCACAACATCACTAATATGCTTTCTAAGAATGTAGACATGGAATATTGGACGAACAAAGGACAACTCGGAAGCCAACTTGACCTCATAAGCTACCTTACCAACACGGCTAATAATTTTGTAAGGACCAACATAACGGGGACTAAGCTTCCCCTTTTTTCCGAATCTTTTCACCCCCCTCATGGGTGAAATTTTCAGATACACTAGGTCACCAACTTCAAATTCAAGGTCTCTCCTTCTAACATCCGTATATGACTTCTGACGACTCTGCACAGTTTTCAACCTGTCCCTAATCAACTTAACTTTGTCCATATCCTCAAATACCGAATCAGGACTACTCACAGCTGCTTTACCCACCTCGAACCAACCTATGGGTGATCTACACTTCCTCCCATATAAGGCTTCAAACAGAGCCATGACAATACTAGAGTGGAAACTGTTATTGTAAGCTAACTCTATCTACGGTAAGTGATCATCCCAACTTCCCTTAAAGTCAAGTGCATAAGCTCTCAACATATCCTCTAATGTCTGGATGGTCCGCTCATCCTGACCATTGGTCTGCGGATGAAAAGCGAAACTCAAAAGCACTTGGGTACCAAGACCCTTTTGAAAAGCTTTCCAAAATTGCAAAGTGAACTGAGTACCCCTATCCGAAATGATAGACAAGGGAACTCCATGCAGTTTGACTAGCTCTCGGATATACAATCTAGCATAATCCTCAGTAGTATATGAAGTATGAACAGGCAAGAAATGAGCAGACTTAGTCAATCTATAAACCACAACCCAAATGGAATCATGATGGCGTCAGGAAGAGGTAAACCAATCACGAAGTCCATATTTATCTCTTCCCACTTCCAGGTGGGAATACTAAACTCTTGTATCATACCACCAGGTCTTTGGTGTTCAACCTTAACCTATTGGCATGTTGCACACTTAGCTACAAACACTGCTATGTCTTTCTTCATGCCACTCCACCAATAGATTTCCCGCAAGTCTCGGTACATCTTGGTGGCACCAGGATGAATAGAATATCGCGACCCGTGCACTTCAGCCATAATCCTCTGTCTCAGATCATCAACATTTGAGACACACAATCTACCCTGCAATCTCAACATACCATCTCCCCCTTAGGAGAAAACCTCTACTTTTTCATCCTTTAATGACTCCTTCAGTCTGACCAAACTAGCATCTAAGTATTAATTTTCCTTCACTTCCGAAACCAAGGAGGATTTGGAACTACTCTAAACCCCTATATTACCTTCAGCAAAGTCAAACAACCTAACCCCCAGTCTAGCCAAATGATGTACTTCACGAGCCAACTCTTTCTTACCTTCTACCACATGCGAAACACTACCCATGGACACTCTACTTAGGGCATCCGCAACAACATTGGCCTTGCTTGGATGGTACAGCAAACTCATATCATAGTCCTTTAACAATTCTAACCATCGTCTCTGCCTAAGATTCAATTCTCTCTGGGTAAACACATACTGCAGACTAGCAGAGAGAGACACTTTAAGCACGATAGACTTCTGAAAGAAACAATCACACTTTTTCCTAAAATGTCTTGTATCCTCTTGCTCATAGATGTAGTGCACTACACACCGATGATGAAGACTCTACTAAACGTGGCTTTTAAGACTCCCTAGGACACCTTAAAATCTTAGGCTCTGATACCAAGTTTGTAACGCCCCAAAAATGGGTCCGGAGCGTCACACGGTGCTTGAGACTACGAGTAGCCCCAAGCTAACCCTTTGAGCCATTTTCATTTAGTCCAACACAAATCAACGGGGTTTTTATAAATAACTCTCAAATATCAACAGAGTAATCATCATCCAAGAATAAAATAATTTTAGAAAGATAACAAAATACGACTTATTAGTCAACTCCCAACATCAATATTAGTCTGACAAGCCTCTAAGAAAATCAATAAAACCAGCGAGCCATTGAGATATGCCCCAACTGACTCATACTCAGTTATCAAATGTAAACAATTCCGTGAAACCAACATTAGACATCACGTCCTCAGAACATGAGGACTCACCACAATAGAGGATGTCGAATAGCGTGCCCAAACAATCACTGTCGAACCTGGAACTGAGCACCTGAACCTACATTTCAAGAAAATGCAGCCCACATTCGAAGATATGGGTCAGTACCATGGAAAGAAACCGAGTATATGGGGGTTTATGCAGTTGTATAAACATCATCATCATAAATATTTATAAAAAATATGTAAATGTATGAAAGACTCACATAGCCCGAAGAAAATCATCATAATCATTAGAGGATGAAATAAGTATAAAAACACATGTGAGTAATCATATAATTTGTCAATCACTTTCAATTCATCAAGAATATCAATTCTCATAATGTAAATATCATTTAAATTTTTCGAAAGAATAACTTTCACAATTCCACTTTCAAATAACTTCACCGTTCATCATAGACACAAGGAAACACATACACACTGGGAGATCCTATAACCGACATAAACCATGTGAGCTTTATGGAGTCCAACATACAACCCACGTCGGGGAAAGCCGTTCTATCCTTGCCATCGGAGTAGGACTTCCAATGTCAATCCAAAAACACTAGTGATCACTATATAAATCAGCCTCAGGCTCACATCCAACGGGGGCATATAGTTCTAGGGAAGTAAGGTCATTTTATACCTCCCACTCGGTGCTAAAGATTACTCCCAGACTTAGATTAAAAATTTAAATCAGCCTCAGGCTCACATTAAGGAAAATCCACAATAAACACTTCAACAATTTTTATCGGGAGCCAATTTACTACCCCTTTATCATAATATATAAAAATGAGAATTTCTTTCACAGTCGAGTTCAAAATAACTCATTCACGACCAAAAGGTCAAATCATTCAAAATACCTCAAATATTCAACATCAACGTGCTTATAACATACACTTTCATAGAAAAATAATTTTCAATGAGGATTCACGACCCAAATATGAAAATCATGATAAATATCGTTCAAGATTCATGCTTTATATCACCACACATGTAAATTCATCTTTAAAAATCATAAACATCAAGATTTCATAATAATCATCATAAGATATGGTTTCATGCTTCAAATTTATAAAAATCAAATAAAAATCATGCTCTTGTAAAGAAAATTACTTTTGGGCACGAGAACGAAAGAGAGTTCTTGTTGAAAAACGTCACATACCTTGAATGATGAACTTTAGATCGATACTCTTTTTTGAGATGTTAGTCGTGCCTTTGAATGATGGTTCTTGGAGTTCTTGAACTAGGAACTTGGAATCTTGAATAAATTTGTAGAATTAATGGTTAACTTTGGAGGTTCTTGAAGTTCTTGAACTAGGAACTTGGAATCTTGAATAAATTTGCTGAATTAATGGTGAACTTTGGAGGTTCTTGAAGTTGGATGTAGGAGCTTAGGGTTTTATTTTTGAGGGAATTTGATGTAATATAACATATAATACTTCTAATAGGCTTTAATATAGGGTTTGGACGGATTTTGAGTGAGGGGAAATGACCAAAACGCCCCTAAAAATCAAATAATTCTCGAATCTTTCCTTTGGTGGACTGTTTTGATAGTCTAAAGTAGATCAACCATAAAGTTTTACTACGATATCCAAATTGGATGAAACCAATTTCTTTAGAAATAGGACTCTCATATCTTTCAGTTGATATATAGTATCTCACCCAGATCATTGTGTACGAGGAGTTATGATCGTTTGAAATTGACCCAAAAATTTACTTTTGATAGGCTGAAGTAGATTGACCATAACCTTTTGCTCCTATAGATAAATTGGATGAAACCAATTTCATTAGAAAGAGGACTCGCAGATATTTACGTTGATATATAGTAGATCACCTAGATCATTATGTACAAGGAATTATGATCCTTTAAAGTTGAAGCAAAAATACGTCAGGCCTCAGTACTTTTTCCTGCAGGTTTTACTGTTCACTACTATTCACGGTTCGATCGGAATGTTCATAACTCGTCGCTTGGGTGTCCGTTTTGGATGATCCTCATATAGTTGGAAAGCTTATTCGATACTCTACGCAATGGTGGGTCATAATTTAAGACATTCCGCACGAAAAATTTATAGTTCATTCTAGAAGATAGAACCCAACACGTTTATGCACAAAATTTCAACGAAAAATTTCCCGGGGTATTACATTCACACTTTGAACCCAACTCTTATTTATAGCGACTTGCACTTTCATTTCATAATTGAAATATATAGTGTTTGCCTCTCTTATGAGAACAATGGAGGAATAACTGTGTGATATTTAAATGACTTTTGGAGCTACATTACCTTTAAATATGGAGGAATAAGTTTGTTCATACTCTCTCAAGCCACTGTTACCCTATGAATAGGAGAATGTACAAGACCATTTTCCCTGTATAATTCATTTTGCTAAAAATATTCTTTTAGAACTAGTTTTGGTATTATGATATGTAACAGTGATTAAGAAAAAAAAACTGTATTCCGACATACGTTTCCGTTGGACATCTGGAATTTTTGACAAAAAATATCACGACTCGAGCCGAAGCCCTAGACTTGACGGGAAACCCAAACTAGTGAAGGGCCAAAAAGACATCTTCAGCCACCGCTATCCAAGTATCAAATACTACTCTAAGGCCACTAATGTATAATCATTAGTTGGACTAAATACTGATGCTAAGGCTCCTTATTCATTCTTCTTTGTTGCACTTTTAGGCACCAAATTTCTAGCAGGGGGTAAAGTTAGACCTTTTCGCAAAGTACAAGAGGTCTTTCTCAACCTTCTGGCGAATTATGCATTTCTATTTTATTATTACTAATATAATACTTATTACGAAGTTATATGTCCACTGAATAAAAAATTAAAATACTTTTGAGTGAAATATGTAAAACACACCTAAAATATCACTTTTTTTAAGTCTCAAACTTAAAATATTGGAAGTGTAAGAAACGCACTTAAACATACACCTAAAAGATGACTAAACAAATAAAAATTCATTTAGGCGTGTCTAACCATTAAAAATCAGTCCACGTGACATATTTTTACTCTTTTTTGCTAACACATTATTATTATGTTTATTTTTAATTGATTTTTTTTAAATTTTAAGGTGTGTTTCTTAAATTAATGAGTGATAGTTTAAGTGTGTTTCTCACACCCACTACAATTTCAATATGAAACTCAAAAAATGGAGAAATAATTTAGGTATATTTTTAGCACTTAATACTTTTTGCAAATAAAAGGTATTCTTGATAATTGAGTCATATTCACGTTATGAGTCAAAAAGATTTCCTTTTTTTTATCAAAAAAAAATAATTATTTGGCTCCTTAGCTAGAGATTTGTTTTGATCCTACAACCTTATCTTATTATTTATTTATTCACTTATTAGTCCACAAAATATTAGTGGTAGGCAGCGAATATAAACACAAAATTTGTGGTCGGTACAACAAATTGGACAAGGTCTTTTTTAATATAACAATGAGGTATATTTCTATATAATTTCATAAGTGAAAAATTTATAAGTGAGATCTGGAGAGGGTCAAGTGTATACAAACCTTACCTTTATCTCATGGAGGTAGAAAAGTTATGTTCAAATGATCTCGCTCAAATGTAATAAACCAAATTAGTTAATAAAAAAAAAAGGAAAACAATAGTGAAGCAAACATGACAAGTAATAAAGAAAGTAGCACATAACATTCAGAAAAAGGACATGACAAAAAAATAGTATGATGACAATTAAAATATAATATAATCATCTTTAACTTTATGTCACGACCTGAGCCGAAGGTCTGACCTTAACGGGCATCCTGAACCACGAAGGGCTGAGAGACCCCTTAGCATACTATCATAATAATTAATCCATACATAAATCAAAGTGCGAAAGATATAGTAAAATTTATAATTGAAATATGTCAATAAAGTTATGACAATACAATACTCAAATTCCATCCACGAAACCTCTACTGAAAACTAACTATTTAGGCTGGGAAAAGGCTCCCGGCTGGACCATAAACTGAAAGAGTCACCCTATTAATAAAATGCCTTTCGGAAGAAGGATGGCTCACCAAATCTGTCATATCTCAAATTTTCTACTAAGGTGATGTACCATGGGACTTTACCTCAGAATTATAAAAAAAAAAAAATAACATATATATTGTGAAATCAACTTAACATAATATATATATACACACACACACATATATATGTTAAAGTACGAGCCCTATTGATTTCCTGCTTTCTGCCTAATTGTTTCCTATCGATGGAACAAGTTAACAAACGTGCTCTTGTGCAGCTAAAATAGTAAGTAATTGCACAGTAATATTTATATGAAAAACTCCCAGCTCAAGGAGGTGTAAAAAATCACGAACTATACCTCTACATGTTTTAACCCAAGCATCACTAAAACAATTTGAGCCTCAACAAATCAACGAATTACAGAACTCTTGTAATCAAGAAATTAAATTCTAACTCCTATTTCTACAGAAACACAAACCTTCCCAAGGTAAGTGTTCCCATGTCTTCGTGTTCCCAAACATGAAGACAAAGCTCCTAACTCAATTTATATTTCACTGATACTAGACAACATTACAACTCAAGAACCAACCTAATACATAAAGTGTAAGACTCCTTAACTCTAAATACAAGGAACAAGTTATTCTTCGATGCTTCAAGATTTTGGAATAAGTCGATAATTTGTTGATGCGTTGCTATATTTTTGAGTGCATGAGTAACAAAGTGATTTACTACTTCGATATAAATTGACTCTTCAAATAGTCCTTCACTATGTATATTATTTTGGTGCCCCTTGGACTCTTCAACTTTGTCAGACTTCTATGTTCAGTTGGAGTCCTTCTTCTAGTGAAACTCTTGTAGTTGTCAATACTCCTACTTTAAGTCAATCTCCTTGTTTGAGTGCAACACTTTATCTTCATCTTATCAACAAGTGTTGTATTTAATTACATTTTCTTTTATCACGTGTGATCCAATAAGAGTGAAAAAGGGTTTTATCCATTCTCCAGAAATCTGAGTTAGTCCATTCCTGTCCGCTTTCTTAAGGATTTTCTTCATGTAATTGGACCAACTTGAGAAACATGTTTTATCTATATGTTTATTTTATATGTCAATCATCAAAACTTCATTGGTATAACAAAATCCCCCTTTTTGATGATGACAAACTTTGCAATGCTCTTGCAATTTTTCTTAAAACACTTTGTCAAGAAAAAAAAATAGAAAAACACTCAAAAGAAACAGATTAAGTCAATTGGGTAATAAACATTGCACAACTCAATCTTCCCCCTTTTGACATCATCAAAAATTTGGTTCAAGATAAACCAAGATAAAAGGATCGTTATATAATTCATGGTTGTTATAAAATAATCAAAATGTGAAAGAAGAGACACATAATATAACTAACTTATTCCAAGACAGAATAGTAAGAACAAAAGTAACTATTTCATTAAATTTCATAATATAAAACTAAGTGATTACTTCAACAAACATAAGAACCAGCCAAAAAAAAAAACCTAAGACTCTAAGGGTTGGAAGAGGAGAAAGGAACAAATGGAAGCAACTAGGCCAGCCATCGAATAATTTACACATTCTCTACTCGCTCACAAGAAAGTTCATCTTGAAGAGAATGAATTTTAGCCTGAAGCAGGGCTTTCTCAGCATCATGTGTAGCCTATTTTGTAATCATTGCAGCATTCTGCTCAGCAAAAGCATTTCTTGATCTTTGGGGAGAAGTATCAACACTCCTTATAGAAACAGGTAAGTCTAGGTGTTCCACTGTGCTTATGACATCCTTTGCGGTCTGCAGGGACCACACTTGTATAGGAACTTAGTAATCCTCAAAGACAGGTGCCAACTAGAATTCATAAGGCAGAGCATGTCCTTTTTTATTTTTCACAAGGTCCCTTTACATGTGTTTAATCATGGGTTTGGGCAAATAAATTCTGACTTCAGTGTCTAGGAGTTCCATAAGAGTCAGATCAAGAAAATATGCCTTGGAGCATTTTTATTTCCTTGGGAGGATCATTTTATGCACCACATCAAAATACAACTAATGCTGAGGTGACATATCTCTTTCAAAGTGTCACAAACCGAACCAGGGCTCTGGCCATGATGGACATCCTGAACCATGAAGGCCCGAGAGCCCTTCTAACTTGTAACCATATACACCATTCATATATAAATAGGAAACGCGGAAATAAAATCTACTACGAAAACATGGTCATAATCTAAATTAAGTTTAAAAATGAAGAATAAAATCCAATATCAACTAAACATCATCTGACAACCATCTACGAAATCTCTTCTACATGATCAAATAACAACTATCTAAAAACTGGGACAAGGCCCCCAGTAGACCAAAACTATAATAAGTAATAACTATCTAAAAGAAACTAGGCCTTCTGAATTATAGAAGGCTCACCAACTGATACTCTTCACTCCTGTCCTGTCTGATGAAATCTACTGCTTATCAGGACCACTATACTGTGCCTCCGAACTTGGAGGGAGGGGGGTTAATGCAGATATACTGGTACGCAAAGTAATTGAAAATAAAGCTTGTATATAAATAAAATAGTTGGAGAGAAATTTGTCAAAATATCATGCATGAAATAATTCTAAAAAACATGGGCACTCTCTGAAAATCATATATCATTCTTGTCAATGCAATGTCTGATCTTTGTATTACTTCTGAGCTAGGTGGTACTCCCCTACAATTCTGATATTTCACGGGCGGTGTGGAATCCGTCTTTGACTCGGCGGAGAAGCCCCCAACCCAAGTATGTCACAAGGGTTGGAGTTTCTTATTCTGATATGCCACACGGCACTAGGCTAGGACTATATAATATACCCGGATCGGCAAATCACGGTTTCGGGCAACGAATTGTCTGAACTCTTGCCTTCTTCGGAGAACAACCTAACATATCTTTATGCCTAATTTTATCCTGTTCTGAATCATGCATTATCCTAGTTTCAATATCTGAAAATTCTGACTTCAAACATGCATTCTATTCTATTCTGAATTACCATGGCATAATCTAAATTGGTGTGGTCACACCAAAACTTGCAAGTACTCTTTTTGAGCCATAATGTATCATGCATAATTCTTTCATTAAAACACAGTTCAAACCACCCAAATATTCAAACAATATAAAAGATTTTATGTTTCGAAAATATAAGTAAAAACTATGTTGAGATTATTCAAACATATGGTGGTCATATGTTCTTTTGGCAAACCATGCTACTCTTTGTTATATGCATATTCAACATGCATAATACTCTCTTTTGAATTCAAAAATTATACTCAAGTCATAGCATTAATCAATACATTTTGTATCATGCTTTTCAAGATGCATTTCAAAACATTTCATATTATACGAAAGATGGGAAAAGTCCTACAACAGAGGGATTCTTTATTATTCATGCTCACAATTGAATATTCGTCCTTAAACACCTACTTACATATATATATATATATATGTATATATATATATATGTATATATATATATATGTATATATATATATATAATCTCAAATCAATTTGGGGGAAGACGTAAAGACCAAAACAATATCATTAACATTCATAATGCATAATAAAATCATAGATTTCAAAACCCTTTTCTAAATTAATGCTTGATAGATCTTTAAATCATACTTGAATATTTCAACAAGCCCATGTAGTTTTAGGATAAACCCCACGTACCTTAAATTATAAGATCTGAAAGATGAAACCCGAATCTAGATAGATGATATCCGGATCTTGATCGTTTCTTGAGTATCTTCACTTAGGAAGATGAATTCTTGATCTATGGAAGGGAAGGAAACTTGAATCTTGATTTTTTTCTTGGAGATCTTGCACTTAAGGATTGATTTTTTTGATTTGTTGATCTTGGAGGACACCCTAGTTTCCATCTTGTTCTTGAGAGTAGAGAGGATTAAGATTTTGTAAAACTGATAATATATGGATTATAGTGCTTAGGGTTCAATTTATATTCGTGGAGAAGGTTTTTGGAGTGAGGGAAAGACCAAAATACCCCTATAAAATCACTTCCCAGTTACTGAAATTTTTAGCTGGTGACCACGGCTGATAAGCCGTTAGATCTGTGATAGCTCGTTAGCCCAGGTCGTCACGTAGGAGCTGAAATTTATGAGTTTCTTCCTAAGGATGATGACATATTCTGATAAGTCGTTATATTTGTGACAATCCATCAGAATTGTAGTCAGTCAGTTGCCAGGCTGATATGCTTGAGTAAAATGGGCATAACTCTTTCCTCTGATATCAGATTTTGGAAAAATTGGTGGAGTTGGAAAGAGAACCCAAAAAAATTTCATTTGATATATAGTAGGTCACCCAGTTTGGGGACCTCTATGATCTCAATTTATGATCAAATAGGTTCCCACATTACATAATTGATTAACATGCCAACTTCTCATCGGATTTATGGCTTTTGAATCATCTACGCATAGAAACTACGATTTTCATTCTAGCCCAAAATGTGGGGTATTACATTATCTCCCCCTTGGGATCATTCATCCCTAAATGATGGGTAGGAATGTTGAAGTCTTAAAGGTATGGAATAATGTGGACATGATATGTCTCCTAAGAAAGAATATACTGATCTGAAAAATTTAAATTTCCATCATGAAACTGAATTCTGAACTGACTTGCCCTTAACCCTTGAGGTGTTCATGATCCAATTATATGTATCGAATTGAGAAGTGATAACTTATGTAAGTACGAATCTTGATACAGCAAGATTTAGATCATACAAAGGTATTACATTGTCTAAGCTGAAATGCTTGGAAAAATTGAGATTATGAGCTGAACTCTTATGAACTAAGTCATGACTACATAGCTCAGTCTGAAACATGATGCTTGGACTGAACTGAATCCATAATTTACATGGATGGAATAGATTATATCTTGGGATGGTCGTATGCATGAGACTTTGGATAGTAGGACTGGGTGAAAAGGTGGAAAAACTATAGTAACTTATCTACCTGACTGCTAAGCTGAATTGCTAGATACACAGACTGAGTTATACTGGACACTTATACTTTACTGGAGTATCTCTCCAACACTCTATCTAAAGAAGTCCTAGTAGCATTAGGGAGCAATGAATCTTGGGCATGAGTTGCACAAGACATCCAACTAAGGAATTACAACAGTGACACCACTCTATAGCATGAAATATAAACATAAAACTCATAAACTAGGATAGAATTACCAGGCCTTAGGCAATGCAACTTCTTACTTTCAAGCTTAGCGCACTTCTTGAATACTCCATTAACTATATTATTCCCTTTAAATACCATACTCATTTGATTCAACTTAGAATTCTTTTATGAGCATTGATAAATCTTTCTAATAATGCCTAAAGTAAAATAAGTCCTCTCACCATGATCAAGCCTAACTTCAAATCACAAAATACAACATGCCATACCACGATACTAGTCTAAACCATATGATTCAATCTTCTATATATATATTTTTATTTTAGAGATCACACCCTAAGCATATCGTGCCTTACCACTTCAATGACTAACTCTAATCTCTTACTATGGATTCACTAGCGCGTATTGTGTTCCTTCACTAAAATCCCAGCATGTTATTTAAGCCTATCTTTATAACCACATATGAACTTCAAGGAAAACACCCATGAAGACACACTTCATATATTCTCTAAACCACTATCAATATAACTCCTACGCTCTACCCCAAGAACATACACACACAAATTTCCACTAACCATCACATATATCAAAGACTTTGCCCCAGATCTTACTTCACACTTATGGCCTTACCTAAAACAACCATACTATGATCTTCCATCAATAAGAAACATTTACTCATCACCACTATCATCACATTAGGAGGAGTCACTAAAAGGATAGAACATAAGACCTTAAAGCATGAGAGGATATTATTCGAGACTTGACACTTAAGTGAGGTCGAAGGAATAGAAAATCAACATCAGAGATTCATCAAAGTGATCTGAATTGGGGCATACATGACTTTAAGCTGAATCTCTTCAATCATAAAGAGTATAGCATGAATTATGGGAACTCAACATACTATAAAGCATGAGTACATGATTTATGAGCTGCATGACCTCAATTTGAAGTTCATAGCATATGGAATATGATTCCGACTACTGCATGAATTGGAACTCCTCATTTTTGAACTGGAAAAGCACATGATTCTCTATCATATACATGAACATGAACTATGATCATGGAGCTGAAATGTAAGGCATGAGTAGGTATTGGGATCATTGAAAAATATGGAGATAAGAATGGGTTGAGTCCCACCCTCACTTTCTAATGTTCTTTATCATACTGGCATTACTATTTGAATCTGAGAGTCTAGCTTGGTTACTTGTTCTATCATCTCCCCCTTACCTTTAAGCCATCATCTTAAGTTCGACAGATCCCTTACTAAACTCTAAACTGAACTACACTCACTGCACTCCAGGGTCTAGAATGTGATAATACATGCAATTAATAGAACTTAACCCGAATGACCATACCTAAAAGTGGAAAACCCACTGGTAATATTACCTTCTGAGATACTCTATCATTCTATAGCTCCAATAGTCATCATATAATACTTACACACTTACTAACTTCGGATCTCATGAGTATCCCCATAGTCGTAGTGCACACCATATAGCACTTCAACTCTTATTTCTGTTAGTTCAACCTTCAAAAATTCAAACTTAAATTCTAACACTTAATATGGATATCACCAAGCCTTTGATGAATCATACTACTTCCGACATAGCCTACCAATATTGCGGCTCCAAACTTACATCTCTCTACTATGCGAATCAACATCATATAAAAATGCTCAACACTATCGATCAAAACTCCTTAACTTGGCTATTTAGAACACTATATACCATCGACTAGTATTTCCCCACCTAGCAACTCTACTGTACTACTAGCCACACGTAACATGTAATAGCCTTAGATAAATACCGCAACCTCATATCACCTTGGCATACTTCTACATCATACATACTACATCTTACTTCATTATGAATCAAATAAACTTAAGCTCTTGCATACACTGTTTAAGCCTATTAGATCACTTCCATATAACTAGTATCATTAACAAAGATACTAGTAATGTCTTTCATACACTGTTCAACTCCCTCTGAGTAAACACATATTTCAAGCTTTTGTGATTCGTGAACACATCAACATGCACTCCATTCAGATAATGTCTCTAGATTTTCAAAGCAAACACAACAGCAGCTAGTTCAAGATCATGGGTTGGGTAATTCTTTTTATACGGCTTAAGCTGTCTAGAGGCATAGGCTATGATCTTACCTCTCTGTATCAACACACAACCCAAACCAACTCTTGAGGCATCACAATAAACAACAAAGCAATCTGTAGCACTGGGTAACGCTAAGACTGGGGCTGAAGTGAGTCGAGTCTTCAACTCCTAAAAACTCTTCTCATAGGAATCTGACCACTGGAAATTAACTTTTTTTTTGGATCAATCTAGACATGGGAGATGTAATAGATGAGAAACCCTCAATAAAATGTCTGTAATAACCAACTAGACCCAAGAAACTTCTAATGTCTGATGGAGAGATAGGTCTAGGCCAATTTCTTACGGCTTCTGTTTTTTGGTGATCAACTCTAATGCCATCGGTGGAAACAATATGACCGAGAAAGGCTACTGACCTTAGCCAAAATTCATATTTTCTGAATTTAGTGAGCAATTTATTATCTCTAAGAGTTTGCAAGACAATTCTAAGATGATATAAATGGTCATCCTCGCTATGAGAGTACACAAGGATATCATCTATGAATACTATGACAAACGTGTCTAGGTACTATTTGAACACTCAATTCATGAGGTCTATCAAGGCTGCTAGGGTATTGGTTAGCCTGAAGGACATGACTAGAAAATCAAAATGACCATAACGGGTTCTGAAAGTTGTCTTTGGAATATCGCATTCTCTTACTTTAAGATAATGATAGCCAGATCTAAGGTCTATCTTTGAGAAATAACTTGCACCTTGGAGTTGATCAAATTAGTCATTAATTCTAGGAAGAGGATATTTGTTCTTGACTGTTACCTTGTTTAGCTAACGATAGTCAATGCATATTAGCAAAGAACCATCTTTCTTTCACACGAATAGGATGAGAGTGCCCTATGGAGAAACAATAGGCCTTATAAAACCTTTATCTAAAAGATCTTTGAGCTGCTCCTTTAACTCTTTAAGTTTGGATGGAGCCATGCGATAAGGAGGAATGAATATGGGCTGAGTATCGGGAAGAAGGTCAATCCCAAATTCTATCTCTCTATCGGGAGGCATCCCTGGGAGATCTTCTAGAAAGACATCAGGAAACTTATTAACTACACTGATTGGCTGAATTGTTAGAACCTCAGACGTAGTGTCTTTAACTCGAACAACATGATAGATATACCTTTTGGAAATCAACTTTCTTGATTTAAGATAAGATATAAAATGACTTTTGGGAGACACTAAATTACCTGACCACTCAAAACTGGCTCATCTTAAAACTGAAACTTCACCACTCGAGTGTGACAATCTATGGTTGCATAACAAGAATAGAGCCAATCCATACTAATAATAAGATCAAAGTAAGCCATATCTAACTCTATTAAGTCTTCTAATGTGACTTTATAAAGGACAATGATAAGACACTTTCTATAAATCTATTTAGCAACAACTGACTCACCTACTGGATAAAAACCAAGAAAGGCTCAGGGATATTTTCATAACTTTTCTCAAAATTTACTGCAACTAATGGGATCACAGAAGAGAAACTTGACCTAGGGTCTAACATGAAAGACACGAAGCATACCAGTAACAACATCTAAAATATTTTACATATGATATATGAAAACACATGGGCATACTTTAAAGACTTTGAAACATTTCTTTGAAACCATGACCCACTCTTTACTTTACTTCTAAGCTAGATGGTACGCCCTAAAATCTATAATTCATTGAGCTATATAGAATTTACCCTTGACTAAGTGGGCAAGCCCCCAATTCAAGTTTGCTGCAAGGATTGGAGTATCTATAAGGGGACACGCAAGATCACACAGTAGGGTAACAAAATCTCCAATCTAATCAACATGTTATGTCACTGCACAAGATAACAAAGAAGGAATCCTAACCATAGTCCCAATTTGGGATGACATGAATTAACGTACACAAGATCACAAAGTAGGGTACCATAATCCCGTGTCGACAAATCACGGTTTCTAGCATTGAGTCTTTCAACATGTACTTTTTTCAGGTAACCATCTAACTCACTTTAAGCCCATTTTTAATCTTTTCTAAACATGCATATTTCTGAATTTAAAATCTGAGAATCTGAGTAAAATGTGTATTTCTAGTCTGTTTTGAATCTACTATGGCATTCATCTATTTGGTATCGTCATACCAAGACTTGCAAAGTCATATTTCTCAGCCATACATTATCAAGTTACAACTCCTTTCAAGCAAAACAATGATTAGACCAACAAATCAATCAAACAATGTAAGAGAGTTCTTGTTTTCAAAACATATTTTGAACTATGCTGAAATTCTCTCTTTTCAATATTTCATCAAACATTATTTTTTAACAAACCATCAAATCTCCTTGAATCACCACTTTTCATTTATATTAGCAATAATCAGCCTCTCTTCATTTTATATCCAAAATCAATGATTTAAATAGTAAAGACATTTGAATCATGCTTCTCAACATGCAATTGAATAATGCACAACATATGAAAATAAGGAGTTTTATAACAAGAGAGGGATTTTAATTATTCATGCTCTTAATTCAATATTAGAACTCAAAAAAGCATACACACTTCTATATGAGTACAAATCTAATTTAGGGGAAGGCCTCAATACCAAAACATTATCATAAAAAGGATTGCACAATGCATAATTGTAAATGTAATTCAAAACCTAGTTGCAAATTCATGATTTCTCAACATTTAAACATTATCAAAATGATTTCACTTTGCCCATGTAGTTTAGAAAAACCCCATGGACCTTATAGTACTTAGTTTAAAGATTTGAAATTGAATATTTATTTGTTCCTGGGAAATCTTGGACTTAAGGATTGATTTTTCTTGATTTCTTGTTCTTGGAGAAAAGCCTAGTTAGATTTTGTATTTGAGTATGCAGAGAGAATTTTGATGTTGTATAACTGATAATGATTGAATAATTATGTTTAGAGTGTAATTAAATTTCTAGGAAAGATTTTTGGAGTGACGAAAAGACCAAAGTACCCCTAAGAAAACCAAAAAAAGTCACAGAAATTCATCAGTTAATGACATGGTCGATGGGCCATCACTCAGGTAATAGGCCATCTCCTAGGTCATTACTTTTGGGATGAATTTTACCACTTTTTTCCCTAGGATGATGACTAGGTTTGATGGGCCATCACCTAGTTTATAGGTCATTAGCCTCATCGTCACATTTTTGCAGACAGACACTTCAAAGTTAAATGATCATAACTTTCTACTCCAATATCTGATTAAGGCAAAACTAGTGGAGTTGGAAAGAGGATTCAAAGATCTTTCATTTGATATATATTAGTCACCCTTATTTGATATATACAAAAAGTTATGGTCAATGGAAGTTGACCCATGTTTTGATACTCACTAAAACTCAATCGATAGGATGGCTTTCAACTCGTCTTTGAGTTAAGGGACCTCTATGATCTCAATTCATGCCTAACTAGATTCCCTCACTACATAATTGATTCACACACTAAATTTGCATAGGATTTATTGGCTTTTTGAACTGTTATGTGTAGGAATGACAGTTTACATTCTACTAGAAAAATGTGGGGTGTTACATTAACCATGTTTCATTGTCGAGTTGGTTCAAGTGTAAAATCATAGAGTCTAAATATGGTGGTCCATTCTAATTGAGTCATAAAATATTATGAAATTGCACAAGGACTTGAGAGGAGTCCATAAGTGCTTTAAAGTGCATTGATTTATGATTATAACCCTATCTACATCAATCGTGCCTTTGAGCCTGAGGTATGAAGTGCATTCAGTCCCCTTCAAGATTCTTTTTGCAGATGTCATGCTTAAGGGTAGTGATGTATGTCAGAATGTTGGAATAATATTTCTACCCAAATAGTAGTATGTGCTAAGGTGTCATACCCTATTAGTAGTAGATGATCCCGAAGTTAGTGATATGAAATCATAAGCTTAGAATTTAAAATGAGGATGACTTTTGCGTAAAGGAGTTAGTTTAGTTGTATGAACGTTGATTGAGCGATGGGTTGCCATTTGATAGTGATAGAGTAATATGATAGCAATATTTATAGATTGTATGGTAGTCTAAGGAGGAAGTGTTTGGCTATGATATTATCTATTCAAAATAGGAACGGAGCTTAGAGTGGATAACTATGATGGTTATAGAAATCCCTTATAGGTTATAAATAGAAATGGTTAGATTAGCCAATAAGTTGTAGGTATAGACTCATTTCTGTTTATGGAATTTTGAAGGTAGTTGTGATATATGCGTGGGTAAGTAACTATGATGTAATAAAGTGGAATATATTGATAAGATCGTAATGGGTTATATTATAAGATTATGATTGACTATCTTTATTATGTGACTTTAGCCCCTTGATTGTCTTTCTCTAGTAGTTGTAAAATAGTACTACACGGGAGAAGGTAGGTAGTAGATTTTTTAGGTATGGTAGTTATGTCATGGAGAGGATGAACTTATGGGCCATAGTTGAGTGAGATAAGAGACTTAGGTTGATATTTCTATTCTGACTTAACTCTTAGTTTCATGCATGGGATGTATAGTACCTGAAAATTTTTCTAAGTGTTGGGAGATGTAAGCATATTTTAAACCTCTTAACTTCAAAGATTTTTAAAATGGTCTTCCCGAACTCGAGGCATAGAACTTTGAGTTTATTCATGTTCAGGGCTGTAAGGAACATATCTCGAGGAAGCTTTGGATTTTTTAGACGAGGATTGGGTCATGTTTGGATTTTAATTCCAAAACCTTACCGCGATAGTGATGTGTCGCGGTGGTAATAGCATTAAAGCCTTCACCGCATTGCAGTGACCTTGTCATCGGCGTTTAAGTTGCCAATTTAATTGCAAGAAGGGCAATGCAGTCTTTTTCTCTTATTCCAATTCGTAAATAAACTAAGTATATCATCAGTTAGGACAAATATTGCCCATTAGTATAGTATATGACATGTTTCATATGATTGGTGTTGTTAGACTATAGGCTTGAACTATAGATGGGGATTGTGGTGATAACAATAGTAACTTGATATTTATGATGCATATTTTGTGGGAGTAAGTAGCAGGCTTGATGTGATTTGTGTAATAGCCTAGATTTGGTATCTTGTGGATTAATGAGTGAATGTTTGTGATGTATATGCACACGGGATATCCATGGTAGAATGATGAATTGTGGTTGAATCATTAAGTGGATAAGAGCATGAGTATATAATGATAAGTTGAAGTAATATGCTTATATGGAGTCCCATAGCTTAAACTAGAACCTGTTTTCTCCGAGTTAGGCTACAACCTAGAAGTACCATGCGTGGAACTCAAACTCCTGTGGTTAGATATGTGATGGTAGAAATGTAAGATGGAAAGGACAATGTATGTTGTTTAATATTGAGGCAATGCTGAGTAGGGTCTTTAAGTTTAAGTCTATTCATTGCATCATGAAAGGTGGAGAATGCTTCTATCCCTATCTCCCGCAAAATCCCATTTCATGACTGTACCCATGTAAATCAGGACTATTATCACCAAATCAACTCATGTCTTATGTTTTGATGATTATGATTCATAGAACTCACATGCAAGATCATCCCTATGTAAAGTCTCATTACCTCACGCTTCATGCTTACACATTTCACTAGGGGTTAACATGAAGCTCCTTTGATGCCTTTGCATATTTTGTTGAGAAAAAATATTCAATGCATGATTACGTTCTTTATTCTGCATTTTAGAGCTTCATAATGTCCCTACCCATCATTCGGGGATGAATGATCCCAAGGGGGAGATAATGTAACACCCCTCATTTTTTGAGCTAGAAATTGGACCGTCGTTCCTACGTGTTTAAAATTTAATACCATGAGTTATATTTAAATTCACGTGTCAAGATCTTTATCCTAGTGTGTTAAGTGATTATGAGGTGAAAATGTTCATGGAAATCACTTAGAGCAAAGTTGAACTAAGAGCCTTTAAATCGTTCAAAGTTTGGTATTCGATTCTACAAGGGTCAACTTTGAATGTGTATAACTTTTGATGTATGTGGAATTTTCATCTCAAGACCCACCAAATTGTATATAATTGAATCAGCTTTCCAACGATACCATTTCTCCTAAATCCGATACCCGAATAAAATGTTATAGAATTTTTCGTGTGAGGCAATAAGCTGCCACGATTATACCGCTCGGCGGTGCCTATAGCAGTGGAACCAATAGCGCTCAATGGTAAGCCTCAAAGTCGATATTGTCCAAAACAGTACATCACTGTGATTACACCGCTAGGCAGTGCCTATAGTGGTGGCACCAATAGCGCTTAGTCGTGAGCCTCAAAATAGGGATTTCTGCTGAAACTTTTAATTCTGAAGGGCAATCTTGTCTTTTCCCTACAAATCTAAGTCGTGTAAATAGTGAATTAAAACATCTTTTGGGAATAATATGCCCAAATTCACTCAAATTTATCAAGAGAAAAACTCCAACCTCCCTCCCAAGGATCAAGAATCCATACTTTAAGTTCAAGATTTCCAAGAAACAAAATAAAGATTCGGATCCTATTCCTTGAACTAAGTAGTCTAAGGTATGTGGGACTATCCTTAAACTCCATGGGCATGGGTTTTGATCTTCTTATCAAACTTAAAGATATACATCCATGTTTCGGAAAAATGGTTTTGTTAATGATAGAATGATATGCATCATGATTTTGTTTTGATGAAAGTATATGTTGGTTTAGATCCCCATTATATAGAACTGAATTTGCAATTATGTATATATATATATATATATATATATATATATATTTTCGTTTATCTTTTGAAGGGTTAAATTGAGAGAATAATTAATGAACTTCCTCCCTTGTTATAAAATATATTGTTTAACTGAATTGTGCGAGAATTTGAATTCACGGACTACGTTTTGAAAGTAAGTTTCTCAACATCATGATCCTTGACATGTTTTATGATATAATGAGGGGGGAGTTTTCTTACTATAATTAAACTTTTTGCATTAAAAAGAAGAGTTGCATGGGATTGAACAATTATCATGGCCACCATATGTTTTAAGTCTTGCAAAATAGGTAATTGCATAAGTTTTCTTGAGATTTCAAAGTGATGACTCTCTTATAATGTTGTGAATCATTGGTGGTCATTTGCGTGTTCTAAATGAGATGGTCTGTGAAATAGACAGGATATGAAGGACTTGCAAGGTGGGGTATGATGATACCCAGAGATGATATGCCCTTAACGGAATAAGTATAAAATCTTTTAAAAGCATTAAGCAAGTTCTTAAAGAACTAAAATTGGGCTTAAAGAGAGCTAGTTGGTTACCTGAAGAAGGCTGGAGTTCAGACAACTCTTAGGTGGATATTGTGTTTTGCCGATATGGGTTTATGATTTCCAACATTAAGGATTTTACACTGGTGACGGCCCTTTGGCGTAGTACAAATGATAGACCTCAATCCTTGCATCAAACTCGGATTGGGGGCTTGGCCGCTGAGTTATGGGCGGAGTCCATATAACCCGTAGATAAGTACATTTATAGGGTGCACCATCTAGCTCAAAAGTAAAATAAAGAGTGGCTCATGATTTCCAATACTTGTTTTGAAGTCATTAAAGTATGCCCATGTGTTTTCACTTATTTTATGTTTATCATTTTAAGAACCTCTCTTACCTATGTTATATAAAAGCATAAATTTGGGATTGCTTCACATACCAGTAAATTTGTATTGACCCCCCTATTTTTCAGGAGCTGAGGTACAGTCCCAGGGTTCCGCTAAGCAGTAGATTAGTTTATCAGACTTGGAAGTTGGTGCTCCTTCCTAGTTTCGGAGGACCTTAGTTTTATGTTTTATCTTCACTTGTTTCTAGTTCATGGTCCGACCAGGGGCCTTGTCTCGGTCACAGACATATATTGTTTTTAAATTGTTAGAGATTTCGCTAACTGGTATCCTATGTTTTTGAATGTTTCGAATTTAATTTTGCATGGTATAGTAGGATTAATACATTGAACATGTTTCTGTCTTATTATGTTTTCCACACTTCTTTTAAACATAGGAATTATGTATATGATTGCCAGTTAGAAGGGGCACCTGGACCCTTACGGTTCGAGATTCCCATCGCAGCCAGGGCCTCGGTCTGGGTCTTGACAAAAGATTCAGTGTGAACTTGTTTCCTATCATATATTATTCCAGGGAGTTGGGTAAATGGGAATGAGGTGGGAAAATCACATTTCTACACAAATTTCCAACTAATTCATCAATGGAAAAAAGCTTTGTTTCTAGTAGTGACAGTTATCTAGTCATAGTTGTTAAAAAAAATCTTTTCATTTTCAATGGCCAAATAACCAAATTTATTTTTGAAAATGACAATTAAATACATAATCTAAAATAAAATGGTATATATTTTGTGTAATTTCCTTATTTTAAATTGTAGATGATGCATTTGTCTTTGAATCATTTTAGTCTCATTTGTCACGACCCCTTTTTTGAGTTATGATGGCACCTACCACATCCCACCGGTAGGTAAGCCAATACTGAAACCCGGAGCTATGGTAATGGATTGCGTCGGTAAGAACGTCCAACATGGAATCTATGTATGAACACAATATATAACAACAAGAGCTTCTAAACTTGACAAGAGGAATTTACAATCCCAGAATCTAAAATGTCTTAAATAATCTCATACATTTGTCTCGAAATCAGAAGGCAAATAAAGATAGAGGGGGAAGAGGGAAAATCGATCTCCAAGAGCTTACCCTATCTCTAAATAGTCAACTTGCACGAACTAGCTAAACAGCGGCAACTAGAACCTGGGTCTACACCAAAATGGTACAGAAGTGTAGTACGAGTACTAAAATACGGGTACTCATTAGGCATCATCGGCCGACTGAGCTTAAATATAATAAAGATGATGTAAAGTAAGACAGTGATCTTAAAGTCAAGGGGTAGGATCGGACCTGAATCTGCTTTGATACCACTGTAACAACATCTATACTACGAAAGCAATAACATGACATAGTATTTCAATATACTCCATGATTACCATAACAGCTGAGTATCATTTTGAAAGCGTACAACCATATACACAATAGCAAAGAATATAATTGCCATAATCATCATCAACCATCTTTAAAACATACACACAAGAACTTACCACGATGTCTCATACCGCCGGGAAGTACACGAAAGAGAGCACAACAAAGAACTTATCACAGCATCCCATACTACCGGAGAGTACACAAAAGAATACAACCAATAATACTATAAATCACAACTACTACATCAATTTACCAAAAACCACGAGTAGCACAACCCCGCCATGACTCATTACCGAAATCCACTTCCAAATACCCATATAGTAATTCAACATAAAGAAGCAACATTGCCATAGCCTAGGCATGTAATCATTAATTCTATAATTCATTGATAAATACCGCAAAGTCCATACTAATTAACCTTATTTTTCAAAAAATTAAAAGATTATAAGTCTTAAAATCACTAGTCATCAAATTGGGGAAAAACTGCAAGCCACCCATAGTATAGGTTATTCAACTATAATAAGGCTATTCTTTAACTAGCATCATCATTACATAAGTTATCAACTGAGCCATCTCAACTTCACATGTTAGGAGATAATTTAACTAGCCATTATGCAACACTACATCCATCATCACTAAGCATGTCTTAGCCTTAAGGACTAGTTTCCATCTTTTAATCAAGTAAAGCCCACCAACTAGTTTACTAGGTTTCTAGGTTTCTATGTTCCAAATAATAATCATATATTGTAGAAGTAGCTAGTTATAACATAAGCCACCTTACTAGGCAAGATTTCTTAATATAACCTGTTATTCAAGTCAAATATATATATTAGGTTAGCCCTTGAATTTTTATGCAAGTTTACACATAACGCTAAGACTTAACTCAATATTAGGCATAAACTTCCTCTAGTAGCTAATTTAGCATCAACAGGGGTCACACCTCTTATATAGTGATTTGGAATAAGAAATGAATAACAATTTACCAAGAGAGACCTCATAATTCAAGAACATAGGAGTTTGGCCCCACACGGACTATTTTGGCCCCACACAGACTAACTTTACAAATATCAATGCATATAAGTAAATTTGCCCAACACGGCATCATAATGTTCTTACCTCTTCCAGATTCGCCGGGCATTATCAAAATATCAACATATTCCTTCGGATTAATCGGGCATCATCATAATATCACACATTCCTTCGGACTCAAATCGGGCATCATCACAATATCACATATTTATCTAGATTCATCGGGCATTATCATAATATCACACATTCCTCCGGACTCAAACCAGACATCATCATAATATCACATATTCTTCCAGACTCGAACTGGGCATCATCATAATATCACATATTCCTCTGGACTCAAATTGGGCATCATCATAATATCACATATTCCTCCAGACTCGAACCAAACATCATCATAATATCATATATTTTTCTTAATACAACAACTTCCATTCACATGCATAGCTAAACCAATAAGCATACACAAAAGCTTACATTGTATAAAAAAGTAGGGATGTGGGATAACACTTGCTATTTTACCTTACTAATTAGCTTCACACGTAATATGAGTATCAACAAGAGCATGAGTATTTACCAATCATGCACAGTAATCACTTAACAAGGGTATTCAAGTCATGATCATAAGATATTCCGATAATCGAGTGCAACCATCACAACTCCAACACATATGTATATAGCCTGGACAATCACCACGTATCTAGGTCGCTAAGCATTTACTTAGTTCAAGCTTAAGGTGGTCAAGTCCCACTTCTAAATCTTGAGCATGAAAAGCTTACTAACATATGTGTAGCTTCTATCTGAAATTAGACTAAGTCATCCATACCTCACCACAAGGTCTTAGAAATCTGTTCTATGTCTATAGGGAAAGTCTCTTTAAGAATCCTTCCTAAGTCAATCCAACACTAAGTATAGAGAAGTATACCATTCATGTCTACTTAGAATAACTATTGTGTTCTCCCAAGGTAAAAGACAAATGACCATCATATCTCTTGAAGACATCATTTGAAGTAAATACATGAAGAGTCAAGCTTTGGTTGCATTAAGGGCACGGGAACATACATGGAAGGGCCAATTCAAGCACACCATAGAGCAATCTCATGTATGGAAGGTTTCTTGGGACTTATCTTTGAAGAATACAAGTGTTGAAGTGTAAAGAGAAGCTTTAAACACTCCAAGGCAGCCCTTCTATTACACTTCATAGGCGCCCCTCATTAAGGGCATTGTGGTCATTTTTTTCTTATCTTGTATTAGAATATAAATAGAACATATTAGGGTTATTTCACTTAGTTTCATAATGATGAATATGTGAAAGACTTTCTTCTCTCTTTGAGAGTTCAACTTTAACACCCCGTATTCAAGTACGCGTATTGGCGTATTCAAGTACGTATATTGGTCTTATTTATATGAAATTAATTTTTTTATTTTATTTATATCGGAATGTGTCCGTCGATGGTTCCATGCGAAGGTTATTGAATAAGCTTTCCAACGATATAAAGATTTCAAAAAATGGATAGGTTTCGAATATAATCGAGCACGTTCGAAACTATAAAACGGTGACCGGAATATTTGGGAATAGTAAATGTGCAGGAAAATTTCCTGCACACAAACTACTGAGGCCAGCCGAATTTTTGGGTCAATTTTGAATGATCATAACTCCCTTAATATAATAAACTTGGAGAGATTCGACCTATGAAAATAAATATATTTGAGTCTTCTTTCCAATGCAATTGGTTTCATCCAAATCCAACGTCTGAGTAAGGAGTTACACTCGTTTTACTTCAGTCTATCAAAATAGATTTTTAGGGTCAACTTCAAACGACCATAACTCTTTGTACAGGACGAACTGGGTGGCCTACTTTATATGAAATGAAATCCCTTTGAATTATCCTTCCAACGATACCAATTTCACCCAAATCTGATATTGGAGCAAAGAGTTATGGTCGATCTACTTTAGCTTATCAAAACAGTCCACCAAAGGACAGATTTAACATTATCTAAATTTTAAAGGTATTTTGGTTATTTCCTATTATATTATGGACGGTAATATGTGTATATATACATTTATATGAGTTCAAAAACTAATTTTCATCATCAATCATTGAGAAAGAACAAACCCTAGCGAAATCTGACCTTTTAATTACTTTTGATTCAACCGTAGAAATTCCAAAGTAATCCGATAACTGTGTTTGTCATCTCAAGAGCTTCGAACGGCACCTATTATTTGTGCAAACAGGATTGCATAATCAAGAGGTGAGTTCTAAGGTATGAATATTGTTTGCCTTTGTTCTTTTCCATATGTATATGTGTGATAGAGGATTATATGTATTGGTTGTTATTGAAAGTTGATGAAAATAGGGTTATGAACTATTTTGCATGGTTTGGTTGTATTGAATTGTGGAAGGTGGATATGGTAATTGAGTTATGGAAGTTGGATTGGTGATATACTATTGAATTGATGATTATTTATGTCTATGGCTCAATTTGGTTTAATGGATTGGTTGGAAGGATAAATGAATCCAAACTTGATATTGGAGGATGTTGTATGAATATGCATGGCATGTGAATATAATTAGAGTATAAGAGGGTTAAAGTGATACCATTTATGGTGTAATTAAGGCTTACTACTTAACCACTAGTTTGGTGAATTCAAATAATTAAATTATGATGTTTGGTCGCTAATACTAGATTGCTATATATGTTCATTGTAGATAAGTAATCCGAAAAAAATGGGAAGTCCATTTGGGACTAGTATTGAAGGTTGACAGTCAGGTATGTAAAGCATACTCTATACCATATCTTTGGCATGAAAGTGAACAATTGTTCTATTAAGAAAGTTTCCAAAGTTATTCAATAACATGTGATCCATAATGGTTTTGTATGATGTCCTACGTTACCAATGAACTTGTTTCCACCCTACAAGATGTCAAGTCATTCCAATACTTACTTGTCTTCAAAATCTTACATGTTTATTGAACTAATGAATGTCAGAAGGTATCCGGTTACTCAAACTAGATCCATGTGCTATTAATGACTGCAAAACATTGCATTGATATACCAATAAGTTCCTACTTCATTGTTATGCCATTGATGACTCCAAAACACTTCATCGCTATGCATATGAGTTCTTACTTCATTGTTATTGCATTGATGGTCTATTTATATGTCTCTTATTGATGTATCATTGTTTCAAAGTATCAAAAATGCGGTGGCGACCGAAATAACAATCTCAAAGATTAATTAAACTAAGTGATGGAAGTTCTCTCTTATCGGGTGGTATCCCAGGGGCATAAGCCTATCATGGGTCGATCCATATTTATGTGTTTATGGGTGGAATCCCAAGGGCATAAGCCTATCATGGGTCGATCCCAGTTGATATGTACTGGAGGCAGCCTAATGGTCACAGTATAGTACAGTAATGATTACAAAGATGATAAGAATAAAGGTAAACCAATTGAATAAATACAATGTACAGGTTGTCACAAGTTCTAGTTAGTATGGTCCACCCCTATTATGATTTATTCACTTGTTTCTGATTTCTATTGAGCTCCTATATCATATGTGATTATCTACAGCTTTACATACTCAGTACATATTTCGTACTGACATCCCCCACGGGGGACCTGTATTTTATGCTGCAGGAACAGGTACCTCAGCTTATAGACCGCACTAGTAGGAACCAAGATATCCAGCTACTTTTGGTGAGCTCCAGTTTGCTTCGGGTCTTTCCGTGTCATATGCAGTCACTTTTGGTATTATATAGAAGTTAGTTATATAGCGGGGTATGTCCCGGACCTTATTTAAACTCTGTGTATTGTCTAGAGACTTTGTAGACCTAATGTACAGTCCAGGTGTTGTTTTGTTAGTAGACGTGATGGCTCCAACGGCCAAGTATTGTATATACATATGTATGTTTGCTCGAGCTTATATAGGTGATTATTTCTTTTTATATGCGACGTGATGCTATCCGTATTTCGGGTTGTCATAGAGGTATGTATGGAAAGTACAAGTTTTTGAGCTGGTTCTCCCAGGCCTCCACGGTTACGGGTGCCAGTCCGCCCCAATAGGATTTGAGGCGTGACAAAAGTGGTATCAAAGAAGTTCGTCCTAGTGAGTCTACAAAGCCGTGTCTATGTAGAGTCTTGTTTATCAGTGTGTCATGCACCGCATCTATAAACAGGAGGCTATGGACATTAAGGAATTGTTTCTTTTCTTTATGTCTTAGATCGTGCGGTAGAGCCTATATTGTATATAAAGTCATAGTTGACCACTGAATCCATTTGTTTCTCTTATTATAGTAATGATGCCGGTTACCAAAAGCAGGAATACTGATAAGCAAGTAGATGTGGCTGCTGGAGAGGGGACTAGTAAGTCACCCACTATACCAGCAAATCAAAGTGAGGCTCCAACTGAGCATGCATCAGAAACTTCTTCCACTCCGGAAGAAATAAGGGGGAGGAGAACTATATCCCTAGAGCTACCTATAAATGCTGTTGATCAAGATCTTAGAAATGTAGTGCAACTTTTGACTCGTATAGTTGCTGGGAAAGCTCAAGGGCAAGCTATTCCCACCACGGGTCCTAGTGGTATAGATAGGGCGGCTGGCCTTCTAACACAGGATTTTCTTAATAAGGATCCTCCTACTTTTAATGGATCAGATCTTAACGAGGACCCACAGGACTTTATTGATTAAATTCAAAGGGCCTTAGATATTATACATGTAATGGGTAGAGAGACAGTGGAGTTAGCGGCGTATAGATTTAAAGGGGAGGCTATATATTCGCACGAGGACTGGAAACGATCTAGGGTTATTGAATCACCCCCAGCTACTTAGAAAGTGTTCAAAGAGGAATTTCTTGATCATTATCTTCCATTCGAGATTTGTCAGGCCCATGCAGATCAGTTTTTAAATCTTCGTCAAGGGAATATGAGCGTGAGAGAGTATAGTCTCCAATTTAATTCCTTGTTGAGATATGATCCTAATGTTGTAGCTACTATGGATGATAGAGTTCATCAATATATGGATAGGCTTGATCCATATCTGGTTAGAGATTGTACTATTGCCTCTTTTAACAAAGATATGGACATAGCGAGGATCCAAGCTTTTGTAAAGAAAATAGAAGATCAGAGACAGAGGAGAAGAACACTAGAATTAGAAAGAGGATATTCCAAGAGGGCCAAATCTACAGGGCAGTTCATGGCATCCCAAGGAGGGTTCAGACCATAGTTTTCTGCTAGACCACCTAGGCCATTATCTTCTTATTTTGTAGCTAGTGCCCCACCATAGTTCCAAGGGTCCAGAGGAAATCAATTTGGGCACAGAAGTGAGAGTCTGAGTTCGCAGATAGTGGGGTACCAAGGGTAAGGGAATATGAGCCAATCGAGATCTCCTTGAGAGCCATGCAATAAATGTGGAAGGTATCATTTGGGCGCATGTTGGCTAGGGACCAATGATTGCTTTTGGTGCGGTATATCGGGGTATATGATGAGAGAATGCCCACGAAGGGGCATAGGGGGTATGGCATGACCTACGGGGTCATTTGTTGCATCATCATCATCGATGCCTTATTTAGGAAGGGGTGCACAACCAATGGGTCATGTTAGAGGTGATAGAGGAGCCACGAGTTCTAGCGGGGCTCAAAATCGTATGTATGCTCTAGCGGATCGACAGAATTTAGA
Source organism: Capsicum annuum (assembly GCF_002878395.1). Taxonomy (NCBI): domain Eukaryota; kingdom Viridiplantae; phylum Streptophyta; class Magnoliopsida; order Solanales; family Solanaceae; genus Capsicum; species Capsicum annuum. The sequence goes on along the minus strand of NC_061119.1, from coordinate 205,119,921 downwards.
GGCTTCCCCAGATGTGGTTACGGGTACGTTGTCTATCTTTTTAGTCGATTTATATGCCTTAATTGATCCCGGTTCTACATTGTGTTATATTACTTCATTAGTTGCTAGAAAGTTTGAAAGAATACCCAAACTATTATTTAATCCATTTGAAGTATACACACCAGTTGGGGAATCTATTATAGCTAGAAGGGTTTATCGAAACTGCATAGTAACTGTTTGTGGTCATGATACAATGGCTGATCTTGTGGAGTTAGAAATGGTAGATTTTGATGTTATAATGGGTATGGACTGGTTGTTGTCTTATTATGCCATAATTCATTGCTACACAAAAAAGGTATATTTCCATTTTCCAAATGAATCAGTCCTTGAATGGAAAGGTGAAATTAGCGTACCAAGAGGTAGATTTATTTCTTATTTTAAGGTAAGAAGAATGATTTCCAAGGGATACATATATCATTTAGTTAGATTAAGGGATACAGAAGCGGAGCCACCAACTCTTCACGCTGTTTCGGTGGTAAATGAATTTTCTGATGTATTTCCTGAAGATCTTCCAGGTTTGCCTCCTAAAAGAGGAGTAGAGTTTGGTATTGATGTAATACCAGGCACCCAACCAATCTCCATTCCTCCGTATAGAATGGCCCCAGCATAATTACGAGAATTGAAAAAGCAATTGAAAGATTTGCTAGAGAAGGGATTCATAAGGCCTAGTATTTCCCCCTGGGGAGCACCAGTGTTAATTGTGTGAAAAAAGGATGGCTCGCTGAGGATGTGTATTGATTATCGGCAATTGAATAAGGTAACTATTAAGAATAAATATCCTCTCCCAAGAATCGATGATTTATTTGATCAGTTACAAGGCGCCAAGTGCTTTTCTAAGATTGATTTGAGGTCAGGTTACCACCAAGTGAGGGTCAAAGAGCAGGATATACGCAAGACAGCTTTGCAAACACGGTATGGTCATTATGAGTTTCTAGTTATGTCATTTGGGCTAAAAAATGCACCCGCAGCTTTTTATGGATTTGATGAATAGGGTGTTTAAGCCATTCCTGGATGTATTTGTGATAGTTTTTATAGATGATATTGTAGTTTATTCTAGATCAGAAGAGGACCATGCCAATCACTTACGACAGGCATTGCAGACTCTTCGTGATTGTAAGCTTTATGCAAAGTTCTCTAAATGTGAGTTTTGGTTAAAGTCGGTGGCATTTTTGGGTCATATTGTATCTAGTGAAGGGATAAAGGTTGATGCTCAAAAGATAGAAGCTATGAAGAACTGGCCAAGGCCCACAATGCATACGGAGATTCGTAGTTTTCTCGGGTTGGCCGGTTATTATAGAAGGTTTGTTAAAGGCTTTTCTTCCATTTCAGCACCCTTAACCAAGCTAACCCATAATGCATCCAAATTCCAATGGAATGATGCCTGTGAGAAGAGTTTTCAAGATTTAAAGAACAAGTTGATTTCTACACCCGTGTTGGTACTTCCAGAAGGCATCAAAGGGTATACAGTGTATTGTGATGCTTCCAGAATTGTTTTAGGATATGTATTGATGCAGCATGGTAAGGTAATAGCATATGCTTCTAGACAATTGTGGCCACATGAGAAAAATTATCCTACACACGATCTTGAGCTGGAAGCAGGTATTTTTGCTTTAAAGATATGGCGCCACTACTTATATGGTGTTCATGTTGATATATATACTGACCATAAGAGCTTGCAATATATTTTTAATCAGAAGGATCTAAATTTAAGGCAGCAGAGATGGCTTACACTATTAAAGGACTATGATGTTGATATCTTATACTATCCAGGGAAAGCAAATGTGGTTGCTGATGCGTTAAGTCGTAAGGTTATGATGGAGCCTATAGAAAGGCAAGGGATGATTAAAGATATTAACCAGTTAGCTAGTGTGGGAGTTCACCTTCTTGAAACTTCGAATACAGAGCTTATCGTACATAATGTTGCAGAATCTTCATTAGTAGCTGAAGTGAAAGAGAAGCAATATACAGATCCTATTTTATTACATCTTAAGGAGAACGTTCAGAGTGGTGTGACCTTGGCATTTGAGCTTACGCGAGAAAGAGTACTTCAGTGCCAAAATAAATTGTGTGTGGCGGATGTAGACGGGCTAAGAAAGAAGATTATGACAGAGGCACATTGTTCAAGATATTCCATTCATCCAGGATCAACCAAAATTTATCAAGATTTGAAAGATATGTATTGGTGGAATGACATGAAGAAGAGCATTGCAGAATTTGTAGATGAATCTCCAAATTGTCAAAGAGTTAAAGTTGAGCACCAAAAACCCAGAGGTTATATGCAATGCATTGATCTTCCAAGATGGAAGTGGGACATGATCAACATGGATTTCGTTATTAGTTTGCCTCGTACATCCCGGAAGTTTGATTCTATATGGGTGATTGTTGATAGGCTTACCAAATCTGCACATTTCCTACCAGTTAGGACCACTTACACAGTTGAAGAGTATGCGAAGCTATACATTAAAGAGATAGTCCAATTACATGGAGGTGCCAATCTCTATTATATCAGATCGTGGAACCCAATTTACCGCAAAGTTTTGGAAATCTTTTCAGAGGTGTTTGGGAACACAAATGAAGTTGAGTACAGCTTTTCACCATCAAATAGATGGATAAGCAGAACGTACCATCCAAACACTTGAAGATATGCTACGAGCTTGTGTATTAGATTTTAAGGGAAACTAGATGATCATTTACCTCTTATTGAGTTTGCTTACAATAACAGCTATCATTCAAGTATCAAAATGGCACCATATGAAGCTTTATATGGAAGGAAGTGTAGATCACCAATAGGATGGTTCGAAGTGGGTGAAACTCTTTTATTCCGATCGGATCTTGTTTATCAAGCCATAGAGAAGGTTAAAGTAATTCATCAATGATTAAAAACAGCCCAAAGTCGATAAAAGTCATATGCGGATAGTAGAAGGAGAGGGCTAGAGTTTTCTATAGGTGATTGGGTATTTTTGAAGGTATCACCAATAAAAGGGATAGTGAGATTTGGCAAGAAAGGGAAGTTGAGTCCACGTTATATAGGCCCGTATAAGATTACTCGAAGGTTTGGACCAGTTGCATATGAATTATAGCTACCCCAAGAGCTCTCATTAGTACATTCGGTATTTCATGTGTTAATGCTTCGAAAGTGCATCGGAGATCCATCACATATCACTTCTACTGAGGATGTGCAAGTTGTGGAAGATCTTACCTATGAGGAAGTGCCTATTGCTATTCTAGATCACCAAGTTAAGAAGATGAGAAATAAAGAGATAGCATCTGTGAAAGTACGTTGGAGAAATCGTCAAAGGGAATAGATTACAAGGGAAGCTGAGGAAGAAATAAAATATAAGTACCCTCATTTGTTCAAAGATGAAGAGGAAGTTCAAGAAACGGAGTTAGAACATTAACAAGTAAGGTTTTTTTTTATATATGCATAGTATTTATGTGATGATGCGAATGTTAATGATGGACTTGAACTTGTTTCGGTTGAATAACTACGCTAACATTTGAGGACGAATGTCCTAAAGGGGGGAAGTATGTAACACCCCATATTCAAGTACGTGTATTGGTGTATTCAAGTACATGTATTGGTCTTATTTATATGGAATTAATTTTTTTATTTTATTTATACCAAAATTTGCCCGTCGATGGTTCCATGCAAAGGTTATTGAATAAGCTTTCCAATGATATAAAGATTTCAAAAAATGGATAGGTTTTGGATATAATCGAGCATGTTTGAAACTATAAAACGGTGGCCGGAATATTTGGGAATAGTAAATGTGCAAGAAAATTTCCTGCACACAAACTACTGAGGCCAGCCAAATTTTTGAGTCAACTTTGAATGATTATAACTCCCTTAATATAATGAACTGAGATAGCTGCGACCTATGAAAAGAAAGATCTTTGAGTCTTCTTTCCAATTCAATTGGTTTCATCCAAATCCAACGTCTGAGTAAGGAGTAAAACTTGTTTTACTTCAGCCTATCAAAACAGATTTTTAGGGTCAACTTAAAACGATCATAACTCCTTGTACAGAATGAACTAGGTATCCTACTTTATATTAAATGAAACCCCTTTGAATTATCCTTCCAAAGATACCAATTTCACCCAAATCTGATATCGGAGGAAAGAGTTATGGTCGATCTACTTTAGCTTATCAAAACAGTCCACCAAAGGACAGATTTGACATTATTTAAATTTTAAAGACATTTTGGTCATTTCCTATTATATTATGGATGGGAATATGTGTATATATACATTTATATGAGTTCAAAAACTCATTTCCATCATCAATCATTGAGAAAAAACAAACCCTAGCCAAATTTGACCTTTAAATTACTTTTGATTCAATCGTAGAAATTCTGAAGTAATCTGATAACTGCGTTTGTCATCTCGAGAGCTTCGAAAGGCACCTATTATTTGTGCAAACAGGATTTCATAATCAAGAGGTGAATTCTAAGGTATGAATATTGTTTGCCTTTATTGTTTTCCATATGTATATGTGTGATAGAGGATTATATGTATTGGTTGTTATTAAAAGGTGAAGAAAATAGGGTTATGGACTATTTTGCATGGTTTGGTTGTATTGAATTGTGGAAGGCGGATATGGTAATTGAGTTATGGAAGGGGGATATGGTGATATACTATTGAATTGATGATTATTTATGTCCATGATCCAAACTTGATATTGGAGGATATTGTATGAATATGCATGGCATGTGAATGTAATTAGAGTATACAAGGGTTAAAGTGACACCCTTTATGGTGTAATTAAGGCTTACTACTTAACCACTAGTTTGGTGAATTCAAATAATTAAATTGTGATGTTTGGTCGCTAATACTAGATTGTTATATATGTTCATTGTAGATAAGTAGTCCGAAAAAAATGGGAAGTCCATTTGGGACTAGTATTGAAGGTTGACAGTCAGGTATGTAAAGCATACTCTATACCATATCTTTGGCATGAAAGTGAACAATTGTTCTATTAAGAAAGTTTCCAAAGTTATTCAATAACATGTGATCCATAATCGTTTTGTATGATGTCCTACGTTACCAATGAACTTGTCTCCACCCTACAAGATGTCAAGACATTCCAATACTTACTTGTCTTCCAAAACTTACATGTTTATTGCACCAATGAATGTCATAAGGTATCCGGTTACTCAAACAAGATCCATGTGCTATTAATGACTGCAAAACATTTCATTTATATACCAATAAGTTCCTACTTCATTGTTATGACATTGATGACTCCAAAACACTTCATTGATCTGCCAATGAGTTCTTACTTCATTGTTATTGCATTGATGGTCTATTTATATGTCTCTTATTGATGTATCATTGTTTCAAAGTATCAAAAATACGGTTACGACCGAAATAACAATCTTAAAGAATAATTGAACTAAGTGATGGACGTTCTCTCTTATCGGGTGGTATCCCAGGAGTATAAACCTATCATGGGTCAATCCCTATTTATGTGTTTATGGGTGGTATCCCAAGGGAATAAGCCTATCAGGGGTCGATCCCAGTTGATATGTACTGGACGCAGCCTAATGGTCACAGTACAGTACAATAATAATTACAAAGATTATAAGAACGAAGGTAAAATGATTGAATAAATACAACATACAGGTTGTCACAAATTCTAGTAAGTGTGGTCCACTCCTATTACGATTTATTCACTTGTTTCTGATTTCTATTGAGCTCGTATATCATATGTGATTATCTACAACTTTATATACTCAGTACATATTCCGTACTAACGTCCCCCACGGGGGACCTGTATTTCATACTGCAAGCACAGGTACCTCAACTCATAGACCGCACAAGTAGGAGCCAGGATATCCAGCTGCTTTTGGTGAGCTCCAGTTTGCTTCGGAGCTTTTCGTGTCATATCCAGTCACTTTTGGTATTATATAGAAGTTAGTTATATGGCGGGGTGTGTCCCGACCTTAGTTAAACTCTGTGTATTGTCTAGAGGCTTTGTAGACCTAATGTACAGTCAAGGTGTTGTTTTGTTAATAGATGTGATGGCTCCAACGGCCAAGTATTGTATATACATATATATGTTTGCTCGAGCTTATATAGGTGATTATTTCCTTTTATATGCGACATGATACTGTCCGAATTTTGGGTTGTCATAGAGGTATACATGGGAAGTATAAGGTTATGAGCTGGTTCTCCCAAGCCTCCTTGGTTACGGGTGCCAGTTCGCCCCTATAGGATTTGAGGCGTGACAGCAACACCTTTAGAGTAGGGCTTGGAAAAGCCAAGTAGTTAGTGTAGGGCTTGAAAAACCCAATATTGTTCTTTTTCTTAGAAACAGTGGTTCATGAGGTGAATTAATTCCCTTAGAGGTCACCGTAAGAAGATTGTTGTCTGTACAGTTTAAGGGTCTTTACGTTTGATACACGTTCGGTTTCTTGTTATTCATAAGTCCTTATGTCATCTTAACTATCCTTATCTTTACATTATCTCACTTTCATTATCCTATCATGTGTTTGTATGTTGTTTCCATGAGATTATTTCTTGTTACTCTCGGCTTTGTGCTTTGTTGTTCTCTTGTTGTGGACTATTTTTAGCTTATGTATATCAATCGTTATCATTTGGTATCAGATCCATCATTGATTCCATTCCCATGAGATCAATCTTGGGCTTGTTCACTCAAAAAATCTCAAAAAAATGGTTGAAAATTGATAAACTCAAAAATAGTAATCTGTCCATGTTTTTGTGTTTAGGCCAATATTTGAAGCCTATTTTTATTGTGTTTTTTGTGCGTTTTGTTGTTTCTAGTGTTAGTCCCTTCTTCACTAACACTTATAGAGTCTAGATCTAAATTTTGACCCATTTCTGAGTTGTTTTTGAACTTTGAAGGTTGCTGTATTTTTGAGGCTTGGTAGCTTGAAAAAGTGTTGTTGATTTTTGTTGTTGAGATTGTGTCGTAAAAACGTCTTGTTGATGTTGTTGTTGAAGTTTGCATCTTGAAAAATGTGTTGTTGATGTGTGGGATCCAACTGGAACAATAGAACTCCAAGATTCAGAAAGTTGTGTTCTTGGTGTTCTTCACCATCTTCATATTTTTGTTGGAGAGAAAATGGTTGTTTGATCTTAGAAATTGAAGAAAGAGAGTGTGTCTTTTTGTTAGTCTAGAAAGACAAAACTCTAATACATCCAAAGGGGAAAGGGAACAAAGGGGCTTTCAAAAGTCTTGTTTACCAAAAGAGGGAAAGGGCACTTCCCAAGACTTACAAAAGAGGAAAGTGCCAAAAGGTCTTCAAAAAGGTGTTTTGCCAAAAACATTCAAAGAAGTCAAACTCCTTTTTGAATTTTAAAAAGGCTCCAAAGTCTTGTTTTCCCCTACCAAAACTGAATTTCCACATCTTCCAAATTAAATGCGACCAATCCAAATTGCCAATAAGAAAAAAAAGTGCCATATCACCCAAACCGCCACATCACCAAACTGTCATGTCATCAAAGTGCCATGTCATCAATGTCCCAAAATACTCTGAAGCTCAAATTTAGATTCTAAGTTTCTTTTCTATGTTTATTTAGTTTAATTTCTTGATTCTAGTACAAATTCAGAACAAGTAATCACCTACTAAGTTGTAGATTAGTTGTTGAGATTGTTTTTCCTTTGTGTCTTCATTATTTGTGTGCTTTTCTCGTTTTGATTTGTTGAATTTTGTTGTTTCAAGTTTGAAAGTAGATTTTTTTGTTTTCTGTCTTGAGTCGATCAAATAAGAATCTATTCCAAACGTGAAGTAGGATTGACATCTTATTGACTACCGGAGTATAAGCAGCTTTCAATATTCACTGCTCAAATTATGAAGATCATGAAGGTGAGTGCATACGAGTATTGGTGAGGAGCTTTTACTAATTATCTTGTTTTTTCATTTTGTAGGTACAAAGAAGTATAAGGGGAACATATCCTTGTAGCCTCAGATTATTTGACTACAACATGGGAGACTATGATTGTAGTGAGGGATTTTATGGCTACGATTATGTTGGAGATTATGGGGGCTATGAAAATAGCCAAGATCAAGGCACAGGCAGATTTGAAAGTTACTATTTTGAAGGAGAAAGTGAGATGAATGAAGTGCCTAGTTCTTATAGTATAACGCCCCGACTCTGGTACCCGGATGCTACACGGTACTTATGATCTCGAAGGACCACAAGCTAACCCTTTTATTGTACCTATAACTGAGCACTACATAATATACTATAAAAATATGGAAAACTTGCCATAAGGTTAAATATCTGAAATACAACTAAAAACTGAATACTAACACAACTGTCTGAACATCTAGTCTGAAAATCCTCTAAACTAACTCTGTCTACTGAAATACTAAATCTAATGTAATACTGAAATAAGATAATATCCTCGGATGATGAGGACTCACTACTAAGTCTACTGCTGCAGAATGAATCTGAACTGCTAAGGATGCTCGGGAACTCATTTTTTTGAACCTATGGTATAAAACACAATAGCGCAAAAGAAAAGTATGCATCAGTACATGAGAATGTACTGGTATGCTAGATGAGGTAAGGCTAAATGCAAGGGCTCATATGCATGAACTAAAGTTGACTGAATAACATGAGTATACTAAATGATGAAGAAATGCATGAACGCATAAATTATAGCTAAAATCGTAGTAACATTGAATACTGAGTTCAAATAACTGGATTACTGATAATTGGGTTTACTGATGACTGCTATCTGATTTTACTGATAATGAATTCTGAATATTGATTCACTGACATCTGATTTTGCTAACACTAGGATATTGAATAACTTAGTCTACTGATATTGATATGTGAGTTTTTTTATACTGATTGACTATATCTGAGATCATTTCTATCTAGCAGGTGATCTTTTAATCTATTGGTACTGATTTTGATTGACTAAATTTGAGATCAGTCCTATCTAGAAGGTGATCTCTAAATCTACTGATATTGAGAATGATTTACCGTGTTGGAGATCAGTCCTATCTAGCGGGTGATCTCTGTATTCTACGGAATTATCTAAGTTCCTTACTATGCTGAGTGACTGTATCTGATATTCCTGAATCTATATAACTGAACTAAGTTCTATCACTCAGACTGAATCTAAAACTGAGACTATGGGAAGTAGTTATCAAACCGACATATCTCGAATCTGAACTAGTGGGGTCCAACCTATAACCCCAGCTAGAAGGGCGTCAGTACCATTCCACGGGTAAAGATAACTACTATGGAGTCAGCCTTAATCTAGCGGGTGACTCCTGAGATCATTCCTACACTAACGGGTGATCTCTGAGTATGCCAGTCCTATCTAATGGGTGATAACTCATACCTACGTTGGCTATGTAGTTCTAGAATTTAGGGATTGATCCTATGGATCTCAGTCTTATCTAGAGGGTGAGCCCATATCCTTAGGCTCGCTCGGTGCTGAATCCTACTCCCAATTGAAAGACACTGAATTGATTCTTAGACTGAACTATTACTGATCGTACTGGTTAATTAAACTGGACTGAGGTTATTGATTTCCATTGACTGAGGGAATACTACTAAATTATGTCATCTAACTGAATACTACTGAGTTCTAAACCGAATACTTGAATGCTATTGAGGCCTGAACCGTATACTAAACAGGAATAGACTGACACTGATATTACTGAGTCTTTCTAAGTTATGGAACTGACTGAGTCCTACTGATCATGGCACAACTGAGATTATCATAAAAACTGATGCGGCTCTAGGCACAAAGCTAAATTGTCGGGTACAAGTACCCTCAGGACTCGATAGCATATAAATAATAAGACATGACAATTCTTGAATAGCACACAATAGTTTATCATTCAGCATACAATCAATAAGGCATCTATTTAAGCACTTGAAAATCATAAATTTGTACATGCATGGGAATGCTAACTAATATCTCATAATTCATCCAATAAGGAATGCACATAAATAGGAATACATGCAACATAGCATAATTCATTCACTAAGTCCTTTCGACAAACACTAGGCATGCATTAACTAATACATAATTGGGGATTTCATACTAACATGCTATAATGACTCTATTTTCTTCACTTAAGCATTTTAGCAAACATATAGGGAGCATGCTTTGGTTATACAACAAATTCTACACCTAATTATCATGGATACATCAATCAACATGCAACTTGAAGGCGTTTTATCATGAGTATCACTTAAATATCACATACTAGGATCAAAACTTGGGACATTGTAATTGCAACATGAATTAAAATCAAGAACAACAAGAAATTCAATTTCAATTCACATGAATCATGAAAACTCAAATATATATAATCTTTGAATTTAGAAAAGGATTCTTGAACTTCTTGGGTGGAAGGGACCCAATAATCAACACCTAACATACCTTAGTTCTTGATTATATGAAGATTGACGGAGGAATTTTCTTTAATTTGGATCCTCAATTTAAAATCCTAACTTGTTCTTGAGAGAAATTGTGATAAACCGCTATGTTTTGGGTGTAATAAGGCTGAATCTCATGGTTATGGGTTTATATAGGGGTAAGAAATTGACCATTTTTCCCTTGAAAGAACGGAGGTGGAAATGCTGAAATTTTTAGGCCAGGGGAGTACCCAGGGTGATGCCCTGCCTAGCCCAGGGGGTTATCCTGGGGGGCGCCCTGCCTATCCCAGGGGACTAGCCAGGGCAATGTGGGCTAATCGCCCTGAGCTACTATTTTGGGCTACCAAACATGCCCTTACACTATCCAAAAAATTCCGAAACTCACCCGAGATATACTATTGACTTTCCTCATAGTGAATCAACTTAAAAATTGGCAAACTGAGGTCGAGAAGGTCACAAAATAAATCATCAAAGTTTGAAGGCTTATAAAATGAAAAATTTCCAACTCTTAGTAAAATTTTCTAAGTGTGAAGCTTCTCTTAGCATGCTTTAAAGAGCTCTAACGACTAAGAAAATTTGTGAGGTATTATATATAGTGAGTATGGAGATGATTTAGGGCCTTGTGATGGTTTTTATGATGAAAATGGGACATATGGGGAGTATTGCACTACCCATGCCGAACCTAGAATTGGAGTTAGGTATAACCCATTCATTTGCAAAGTTTATAAGAGTTATGATGAGAGCACACGTGTGGAATGTGAAAATTCATATGCTTCACCTTGTAGTACTTCTTATCATGTTCGAAGTGGTGCGAATGCTTATACTAGTTATAGTGGAGGTTTTCCCATGAGAAGAAGAAGGCATGCATCTCCAAAGCTGAAGGGTACTAATGCGCCTTACAATATTGATCCGAGAAGGAGTGTTCACTCCAGAAAAGTGATCATTTGTGGGGTACCGGGATGCCTCATTGTGCTAGATGATAGTTGCTATAGAAACTACATATTTCCATCCATCTTTGACTACTTGGAGTTATTTTGAGACCCTTTACTTGTTCCATATTCCTTGGATGGGTTTAAGGTCACCGAGAGGGTGAGGGTTGTTTTCTCCTAATTTTATTACCATGAGGAGGTGTGGTGTGATATTTTTCCCTTGACATACGGTCATGTGATCTTGGGTGCCGATCGGTTTGCACAACATAAAGTTCCAAATATGCAAAATTGTCCTAATGTTGTAATAAACCAATAGGGAAATGATCTTATGACGAACATTCTGCCCAATCTGTAAAGAGAAGGGCTCACCTACTCCAATCTAAATGATTATGAGAAACACAAGATTTATAGTGGAGCGAAGTGAGGGGATTGCCACCAAACTGTGCTAATGTTGTTTTTCCTTCTATTTCTAAGGACATTTGTGTAGGTACCAACATGGAAAGCGAAGGAGAGAAAGGCCGAAGATATTTTTCTGCCCAAGCTTGTAGAACACCTTAAAACCAAGGTGAATAAGAACATACTCAAGAACTTCAAGGTAAAATAGCTATCTCTTACACTTTTGTGCATGTGAATGATGATTATGTGTCTAGTAGCCCATTGAATTTAAGTATTGGCTTACCTACATGTGAGTATATTAATTCTTTGGCACTTGATGATGTTGTACATGTTGTGCCTATGGATACACTAGTTGATCTTATTGATGACCGAAATGATTCTTCTTGTAAGATCGATTTATGTACACCTAGTGTTGAAGCCATTATGTTGAATGAAATTACATCTCATGAAAATTGTGTTGATTAACTTGTGCATAAAAAATGCCCACCACTTGAGGCTATGTGTGATGTGATTAATGAATCTCAAGTGGATGAAGAATGTGAAAATGTTGGTCAAGGGATAGGAGTGAACCCGTGAGCTTGTCTTGTTGTATATATTCTAATGTTTGATTGGCTCATAGGGATAATCATGTGTGTGAAACATCTTTGAAACTTGATAGTGAACTTATAGAGAGTGAGCTTGCTTGTTCCAAATCTATCCGCAGGATAGATCCTTCTCTCTTTAGGTATAATGTCTTGTTTGAAGATAGTTTAATCACTTCTAATAGACCTAGTGGTCAGAATGATGTTGACAGAATAACTTGTCTTGGAGGCTATAGCCTATATGCCAACCCACTATGGTGTGACAACATTCCTCCTAAGGATGGAAATCTTTTTTTTGAAATATGAGAGTACTCTTAAGGGTAAGGAATGTGTAGTCTTTGAAAGTACATCTTCTTCTACTTTGTATGACTTTATTATTAAGAGTATTCATGGTGATGATTGTAACACTAGTAATATGTACACTCATGAGGACACTTTAGTAGAAGTTGATTTTAGTAATACCTTTCTCTACTCTCTATTTCCCTTTGATGATATGTATGCTATTGTAGAAAGTATGTCATGTAGTTTGGGTAAAGATTACGAGAGAGGGGAGTGTTATCTAGACCCATGTCTATGGTCACTCTTTCCATTTGAACCCAGTGCCAAGTGTGGATATAATGATGTCGACACACCCAACATGTTTCTTAGTCTATATGACAATCAAGTTTTGAATGAGTATGTTGATATCCATCCCTATAATGGAACATCTTTCTTGGGGATTCATAATCCACTTGAGGGACCAACATTGGGCAAGGAAAATAAATCCAACCAAGAGGGAGGGTCTTTAAAGAATGGGATCCATAAAAGGTTCCAAGAAAGTTCACCATTATGTGTTTCCATTTTTTTACCAAGGTTTTATCAATTGTAGGTCAAGAATGGAGTCTTCTCTTGAAACTACTTTGGATAAACTCTATTTGTGTGATACCTTCTTTCTATATATGTGCTGAGATGATGTTTTCCATAGCTGACTACTTTGTACATTTTTCATAGGTTTCTAATGCTTAGCATGAAGTATTCTTGGTTATATTTCAAGTATATACCACCTTGGTATGATGATGTTATTTATTGTGCTAATTCTAACCCTCGTGTTATGAGGATATTGTGCATGTTTGACCTTTCTTTGGTCTTACACGGTTTGGATTTGAGGTCGAATATTTTTCAAGAAGGGGAGGATGATACAAGACAAATGACCATCATAGCTTTTGACGACATCATTCGAAGTAAATACATGAAGAGTCAAGCTTTGGTCGCATTGAGGGCGCGGGAACATACATGGAAAGGCCAATTCGAGCACATCATAGATCAATCCCATGTGTGTAAGGTTTCTTGGGACTTTCCCTTGAAGAATACAAGTGTTGAAGTGTAAAGAGGAGCTTTAAACACTCCAAGGCAGCCCCTCTATTACACTCCATAGGCTCCCCTCATTAAGGGCATTCTGGTCATTTTTTTCTTGTCTTGTAATAGAATATAAATAGAACATGTTAGTGTTATTTCACTTAATTTATTGATGATGAATATGTGAAAGACTTTCTTCTATCTTTGAGAGTGTAACACCTTTACAGTAGGGCTTGGAAAATCCAAGTAGTTAGTGTAGGGCTTGGAAAAGCCAATATTATTTTTTTGCTTAGAAACGGTGGTTCATTAGGTGAGTTGATCCCCTTATTGGTCACAGTAAGAAGATTGGTGTTTGTATTTGAGACTTTAAGGTCCTTTACATTTGATACATGTTTGGGTTCTTGTTATTCGTAAGTCCTTATGTCATCTTAACTATCCTTATCTTTACACTATCGCATTTTCGTTATCCTATCTTGTGTTTTTATGTTGTTGCCGTGAGATTATTTCTTGTTGCTTTCGGATTTGTTTGTTGTTGTTCTCATGTTGTGGGCTGTTTTTTGCTTTCGTAGATTAATCGTTGTCATCACACTATTCATGAGACCACAATTAAGCTAACCAAGGTCATAGACTAAGGGCCAAATATCATACCTTACAAATCCAAGGCCTATAGCAATTAATGAATTCCAAGTTCACCATTTAATCAACTATCATCTAAATCCCCCGCCCGATCTCGTAAGGTATCAATGATTACATTACAAACAAGCTCAATCTATACTACGGGTAAGCCTAACCTACCTTGAATCCAAACAACTCACGAACCAACGAGCTTTTCCTTTCCTTTATGAGAAGCTTCCATTCCACAAGCAATACTATCAACAATACAATATAAGCATTACAACAAGAATGAGAATAACCATTATAGCACCATTGTGCCATGGGTTGCATATGGACATCAAAACCCCGATTGGGTTTCACCCTTGGAAAGGAGTTTTCAAGACCAATCCATAGCCTAATTATCTTTAGGGAGTTAAAAACCTCAAGTAATTTGATTCAATTACTCAATTTTGGGGATACAATTGACCCACAATGATTTAGGGGTTTTGAGTCAAGAAACCATGAAATCAATATCAAATTAGAGGAATTCTTACCTTAGATTTGTAGGAAAAGGATGGATTACACAAGTTACTAAGCTCTTAATAACCCACAAGACCCATTTTTTTAGTCACCAATATCCTATGGCTGATAGGATTTTAATAGAAATGAAGAATGCTCCAAAATCTTCCAAAAAGACCCTTTTATACGGTTTCAGATGGGCCTACAAGGTCAAAACTTATTTTTGACCTTTCGAACTCATTCAAACTTCATTTTTTGCAAACGAACTATGTAACCTCACTAAATTAGACATTCCGGATGCATTGGTGAAGTCATATTTTCTATCCAAGATCATTTAGGCCACTTATGGGTCCCACCCATACATTTTGATTTTTGACTTTTTGACTAATGGGTCGAAATGAGCTCGGGTGCTGTGGGATCCAAACCAAGGGTCTATATATCCTAAAATAGATATTACATAGCTGCTGGCACAGTCGAAATTCGTTTCCAAAATTATTTTACTGAAGTTTTTTGCTTGACATCCATTTGGAATCGATGAAGACTTCAAATTGAAAAAGTGGTTCTAAAAACCAAACGAACCGTCAAGTAACTGAACTATCGGTTCCAACAAGTCACTAATGACTTGGGATGGCTATGGAGGATCTCTATCGGTGAAAATAAGTAAGAACACGGCTAATGACCTGAAGGTTCATTACACAACAACATATCCAATGTAATCTTTCTGGTGGGAAATTGAAATCTGGCATGAGGATTTATTATAAAGACTGAACAAACTAAAATTTATGAGAGCAAGAATGTGATTTTTTCACTAAGGCTTGTATTGTAGTCAAATAATTCATTTGTTTTTGGAGGCTAAAACTCACATAGCTTATGAAATTTATTTTTATCACTATACATTTATTTTCAAGATTCAGTGTTTGAAAACTTTTGTAAGTATATGCACCAAAATTGGGGTCTCTTCCATGCACGATAGTTTATTAAGGAGAGAATCAATGGCAATCATCTTCAAAATCTCTCCAGAATTTCAAGACCACAAATATTATACAAAAAATAGAGTCGGAGGATTTTTTTAGGGGGTAGGGGATGGGGCATTTTGAGTTGTTGTCTTTCTCTGGTGGTGTAGCCTCGTGGCAAGTTTATGTTCTAATTTAAATAATTAGGGAGTAATTAGTGTATGATTGAATAAAGGTTTAGATCTACCTCGTAGTTAAGAGTTTAGTTGTGCTACGACCACCTTTTTATTGACTAAGGGTATTCTTCAAGCCAAAATTGTAACGACGATAACATATTGAGCCAAACTTCAAGTAAAGGTAAAAGTTAAATCTTTTCGCAAAGTACAAGGGAAATTCTCAACCTTTTCCACCATGTATAAAGTTAAATTTAATTATTGTAACGCCTTGCATTTCGGGCTAAAATTTGAACCGTTGTTTCTATGTGTATAATCATGAATCCCATTATTTTCATATAAACATAAGTGTCATGATCATTAACCTAGTGTGAGAAGTTCTTTTGAGGGGAAGAATGTTCATAGAAAACACTTATAATGAAATGGAGTTAAGAACTTTCATTACCGACCAAATTTTAAAATTCGATTCTTCAAGGGACAAATTTGAACTAGTATAAATTTTTTATATATATAGAATTTTGGAGCTCAAGACCCACCAAATTGTAGATAATTGAATTATCTTTGTAACGCCGCCAATTTTCCCTTAATCTGATACCCGAGAGAAAAGTTATGAACATTTTTGTACGAACCAGTGAGGGTCAGTGGTAGCGGTGAGACGCGGAGCTCATCGCGGAGATTACCCTCCGCAACGCGCCGATGCTTTAAATTCATCAATTTTTTTATTTGTTGACTTGGGAGGAAGGGTATTGAAGTCCTTTCACTTATGAATTACCCCTAAACGCTATATTAGCATATTTCTATTCATTTCATGACATAATATATCACCTCTCCAAAATCCCTAATCATCTCTCCATAAGAAAACGAGAAGAACGCTACCTAGGGTTTGAGGAATTCAAGCTTTGGGGTCCAATTTCTCTATGTTTTCTTTGATTTCAAGGTATGTGGGACTATCCTAAATCTCATGGGCATAAATTTTACATTTTAACAAGTTTTAAAGATATATATATATATGTATATGAAAAGGGTTTTGAAAATCGTTTGAAGAGGCATCATGAACCCATTTTGAAGGAAATATGTGTTTATTATTGTGTTTTCTAGAAACTTGTGTTATAATCATGTCCATTCATGGTATGAATTTTCAAAAAGCGTTTTATGAGCATGATTTGGGGAAAATCCCTCTTCCATGATGAAGTTTCTGATATTACCATGCTATGAATTGTTAAATGGGTTGAAGAGCATGAAATTATAAGTCCCCTATTTGAATGTATAATGATGATATTTCTCGAGTCGTAAATGTCTCTTGGTCAGTTATACTTTGTTATTTCATATGTTTTTAAGGAGGAGATCCTTATTCTAAAGGCTCTTGTGTCTTAATGGAGTTAATGCATGAATTAAATGATTGAATTGTCCACCGCATGTTTAAATCTTGAAAAGAGAGTGTGTTTGCATAAGTTTGCATGTGCTTTCAAAATAAGAACTATCTTGTGATGTTTGAATCATTTGGGTGGTAATTTATATTCTATTAAATAAAAAGGGCTATGAATATGACTGATATGCTATTGCTTACAAGTCTAGGTATGACGATACCTATTACGAAATGCCCTTAGCATGAAAGTAAATAATGCTATAAGCATGAAGCATGGTTTTAAAAGGTTAAAATTGGATTGAAGAGAGTTATATGATTACCCGAAGAAGGCACGAGTTTAGATAACTCATTGTCCAAAATTGCATTTTGCCGATACGGGATTTATTAAGTCCTGAAAGAGAGAATGTACCCTAAAAGAGGCGATGTTCCCTGAAAGAGGGAATTATACGCTGGCCTAGTGCCCTTTACAAATCAGAATCAAAAACTCCAACTATTGCAATAAACTTGGGTTGCGGGCTTAGCCGCTGAGTTAAGGGCGGATTCCATGTAGCCTGTGGGATTGTAGAATTATAGGGTGTACCATCTAGCTCAGAAGAAATACAAAGAATTGAGTCAGTGTTTTACAAGCATGAATTGGAGCTTTTTAAATTATGCTCATATGTTTTTATATATATTATGCTAAATTGTTTTCACAATGCTCTCAATTATGTCACATGAAGTATATGTTATTTTTGGATTATTCTACATACCAATACTTTCGAGTATTTACCCCCTTATAGTACAAATTCTGGGGCCCAGTCTCGTGGTCCATCACATTAGTAGAACATATGGAATAATGACAAAGTTGGTAAGCCATCCATCTTTTGGAAGGCATGTTATTCATATGTTTATCTAATACAATTTATGATCTGTCTAGGGCTTTGTCCAAGCTTAGACAGTTAGTATTCAGTAAAGTCTTTATACACGGAATTGGAGTATCGTATTGTCATATTTTCTTTACACAGTTTGCATTATAAGTTTCCCTTAAATTTTACTATAGCCTCTAGACTTTGATTTATGTATGGATTATGCTTATGATAGTATACTAAAGGGTCTCTTGAGCCCTCATAGTTCGGGATGCCCATCGTGACTAGGGTCTCTACTCGGGTCGTGACAATTAGTATATTATAACTAATATAATATTGATTAAGTTGCTATATGTTTCGTTAAATAAAAAAATTAAAATATTTTTTGAAAATTGAAGTTACTCTTATATTGAGTCATTTTCACTTTATAAGCCAAACAAATTTCCTCCCCTCTCTTTTTCTCTTTTTCAAAATATAATTCTTTGTCTCCTATGGAGATTTGTTTTGATCCTCCACCCTTATCATATTATATTTTATTGACTTATTTACTCCATAAAAAATTAGTGGAAAGAAGCTTGCCAAATTGATGAGTCGTCTTTTATTAGGTAAAAGGACACTCTATCACCTTTTTAAAAAATAATAGCCCAATTATAGCCCAAGTTTGACATTTGGACAAATAATGTCCAGTCGGCTAAACAAATGTCATTTTATCGCCGTTTCCTAATCTTTCTCTATTTGGGTCATTTTGATCCACGTAGTCCATATACAATCTATATACGATACTGGTACAGTCTATATACAATACTGATACAATATCAACTTGGGCAATTCGGCCCTTTTAAAAATATTTCAATTTTTTTTACTATAAATTTTTAAATTGATTAAATATTCTGCTTTTTTTTATTATTTAGAAATAATAATTAAATTATATAAAAATGATATAATTATTAAATAGAATATGAATCCATATAAGATATATGTATAGAAATTGTATAGTTCTATCAAATATGTATATGTACAATATATAGAAAATATATACAAATTATATAATTGTTGTATAATACGTGTAAAAAAAAGAATAATTATTATATAAATTATGTATCAAAACTGTATAATTTCCGTATAGAATATTTATGTATAAAATTTATATAAAACCTATATAAAAGTTGTGTAAAAACGGTATAGAACCAGTCAGTAAATTGAAATGGCTAGAAAGTGGAATTTAAATTTCATGATTATTTTCAAGGAAATAGTTTAATTTAAAGTGCAAATGTACAGTTATTATATAAATTATATATCAAAACTGTATAATTTCCGTATAGAATATTTATGTATAAGATTGGTATAAAACCTATATAAAAGTTGTGTAAAAACTGTATAGAACCAGTCAGTAAATTAAAATGGCTAGAAAGTGGAATTTAAATTCCATGGCCATTTTCATGGAAATAGTTTAATTTGAAGTGTCGTTTCTGTCCTTTCCCCCTTTTATTAATATATACTAGTGGCAATAAGCATGGGCTCAACATGCTAAACTTTAATTTTTAAAATTATTATAAAAGCAGTGAATTAAATTATTATTTTTAAATAATTAAAGTTTTTTATTATTTAATTTATAATATTTTTTCATCTATTTTATTTTAAGTGACACCGATATAATTTCGAAAGTTAAGCAAATATCATGATTGAAATAGAGAAGCAGACATGTCTTAAATGACTTATAATAACTAATTAAAAGTGATGTAAAAAAATTGCTATAAAAAATACTCATAAAAATAATTTAAGTGAGTCTTATATAAGATGTCAAGTTAATTTAAAACATAAAGAGTTAATTAATCATTTTATGTCTTTTTTAATTTTATTTTTAATCAAATTTATTAACTTTTTAATACTTAAATGATTTATAATTCGAGGCGATATATAATAAATTATGATGGAAGCAACTGAAGCAGACATATTATAAATGTCTATTTTACTTATTTATTTTATTAATTATTATTAATTTTCTAATACGTAAATGACATATAATAATTAAATGTGATATAGTAAAATTACGAAGCAAATAGTGATCAACAAGTATGTCGATCACCGAAACGAAAAAGTTGTTAGAAAAAATAAAATTTAATTTCCTTGTTTGTGTATTTTATGCTTCATTTAATTGTACCTAATAAAAATTAATATTTTAATTACTGAGATCTACATCGTAACTATGTATTTAATTTTTTGTTTGAATTTGATTATTTAGATCTCAATAGGTGTACTACTTTCATATCTTTTTTTGACACATATATTACTATTGGAAAGTACTTTACCCGATCATTTTTTATTTTTATTTTTTTTTCTATTTTATCCTTGTTATTAAATATTATTTATAATCTAATACTTAAATGACTTATAATAACTATTTAGAAGTGATATAATAAAATTTCTGTAAAATTTACTTGTGAAATTTTCTTAAGTGAACCCCATATAAATCATCAAGTTAATTTAAAACATCAATGGTTAACTAATTAGAAGCGATATAATAAAATAATTATAAAAAGTATTTGAGAGAAAAAATTTAAGTGGACTCCATATAAGTCGTCCAGTTAATTTAAAACAGTAAGTGTTAACTTATAATTTTGTGTCTATTTTATCTTTTTTTAATGAAATATTATCAATTTTCTAATGCTTAGATGGTCTATAATAATTAATTAGGTGTGATATAATAATATCACGATTTAAGTAGCTGAAACAAGCATGTCATAAATGTTTATTGTATTTTTTAATTAAATATTATTAATTTTCTAATACGTAAATGACTTATAACAATTAATTAAGAATGATATAGTAAAATCACGGTTGAAGCAACTGAAGCAGACATGTCATAAATATTTATTTTATTTATTATATTATATATTATTAATTTTCTAATACATAAATGACTTATATAATTAATTAGGGATGATATAGTAAAATTACAATTGAAGTAGATATATCATAAATATCTATTTTGCTTTTTACGTAAATGACTTATAATACTTAATTATCTAATATCTAAATGACTTATAATAACTATCTTAAAGTGATATAATAAAATTACAATAAAAGTTATTTGTGATTTTTTTTAAAGCGGACTCCGTATAATTCGTCAAGTTAATTTAAAACTGTAGACATGTAATTTTGTCCCTCCAAAAAATTATTTTTACCATTTACTTCGTCTTACCACGCATCCCAACCCCATTCCCTAATTTTTCCGCAAAATGACAAAATAATAACCAACTATAACAACAACAACATATCCAGTATATCTACCAATTGAGATCTGCGGAGGATAAGTGTACCAGTACCTCACATGTGAGAAATAACCAATTCTAAATAAATTTTATTCCTAAATTCCCACATAATCCCAATTTGAATAAACTAACAACCCCTCCCTATCTAATTTTGACACATCACCACTCCACATCCTACCTCTACCCACAAAACCCCTAGACCCCACCCCAAGTCGCGTAGATTTCTCTTTTTCCACACCGAATTACATATTTTTTTACACGCACCATCATTCTTATATAGACACCACTGGAATAACAACACTAGGAGAATAGGCACACAATTTTATTGGTACACCGACACCCACCATGATGATCCCTAATTTAGATTCACATTAAGAGAATACATGATTCTATACACACACAACATTGATACACATATAGAAATAGTGAGAAGAACGGAGAGTGAAAAGCAAAGAGAGAAAATGAGAGAGAAAGTCTATCGGAGTGAGCAAAACAGAGAGGGGTGAAAGTCTAAGTTTTCGGAGAGCTGATCGCCGAAAACATCTACGGATAGGTCGGGTTCTGGATAAACCTTCGTTGGGACATTGCATTTGAAACCATTGGAGCTCCGGCGAATCCGAATCTTACCGGAACTAGTGAAGCCGGTGTCCAATCAACAACACCCAACCGGTGAGATTCGATTTAGTTCCGATGAGATTTCGTGTATGGGTCTTCTCGATTTTTCACAATTTCAGTCTCGGTTCTCTTAATATTTCTTATTTCTAAGGGTTTTAAATCCATCCGAGTTTGCTCTTTCTCGATATCGAGTTGGTTTGGTTCATTGAGGTTTGGTTCGAAATTATGATCGTGGTCTTAGTCAGAAGGATAAAATTTAATTGAAAGCAACGTTAAGGTCCATTTCTCATCTCATTCTCATTTAATTTTATTGTTTGATGCTATGAGTGATGAATTCAAATTGTGTGAAAATTTTTGTATGTGATTTTGTGATTTTCGGATCATAAATATCGGTTGTTGATATTAATTGATCGAATGTGTGAATTGAATAATTAAAAGATTTGGGTTCATTTGAGGTAGGGATTAAAAGTTGATAAAAGTGACTATCGTTGTTCTTTGATTTTCTATTAGTGATTTATTTTGGTATAATTGTTAATTTTCCCAAACTTGATAATATCATGACAGGCCGAAACAAATGGGCAAATGGTAGGTTGGGTAGGAAAATTTAAGGATTATGGTTTGTTGAATGTTTGAATGTGGTGTGGATGATTCTTTCTACTTTATCACAAAAATTGAAAGAGTATTCATTTAGACGAGGAATGTCCCGAGGTCACATTTTACTTATTCATCGGGGAATGCCCTGAGGTATTATGTATGCAAAGAAGATTCATGATCAAGGCCTGAGGCATCAGGTAAAGCATTGGAGCATAGTTTAGGACTAGTGTAGGTTAGCGTAGGTTTATATTTGAGTACCTTTTTTATTTTGGGTCTGTGATAAATTGGACTGGACACTAATTTGGTTTTGTTTGTTTGATTGTTTGTTTCATTTTGTGTGTTTGTTGGTTTATACATTCATAGTGTTCATGCTAGCCAATATACTCTATAGAGCGACCGCGGTAGAACCATAGGACTGAAGGGTGCCTAACACCTTCCCCTCGTTCAACAAAATTCCTTAGCCGGAATCTCTGTTCACAAATCAGTTTTAAAGAGTCAAAAATGATTTTGAAAAGGATTTCCAAAGGTGAATTCTCACTCCCGATTTATGTCAAGTAGAGATTCTGAGTTTAAATATAAATAATTCTTTTCGAAATAAATCTTTATTTTTTTATCACTTAATAATAAAAATTCATTCAAATATAAAATCAATCTTTTTGGTTAAAAAAAGAGTGTGACAACTCTGGCGACTCTGCTATGGGTGTATTGACGTTAGAGTTTTTGTTTGTATTTATTTTATCATTATTGAGTGCATACGTGTTACGTGTTTATAGTTTTTCTCTTAGGTGTTACCGCTTTATATTTGGTATCATGTGCATAAATCGAGTCTATTTTTTCTGTAACAAGTTCTGTAGTACACACTATGTACATGACCTCTAGTTGAGCCACTCTTATTTTAGGAGGGGGAGCCGTCGGCATGTACCGAGTGGGTGGAAAGCTATCGCGGCCACTATCGATCATATGGTCCCCCGAACAGCCTTGTTAGTGAACCCCAGTGTAGGTCAACCTTAAGGTTATGCTTATCTGCATCATATTGAGACCCAGCGGGGCCCACTTTGTTCTTTGTAGGAGACTAACCCCTAAAGTATCCCTACGTGCTAATTGTTGCATCTTTGAGGATAATAGGGTCATTTGACAGACTGATTTGAGGAAAACATGTGCTAGAATTAAAGAAAAGTGTGTATGCAAGGAAAGGGTGAAAAAAAAGAGAAAAAAAAAGGTGAGTCAAAAGAGAGTTTTGTAGTTTTTACAGTTTTTTTGGTTTTCTTTTTCACAATCCAAAAATTCAAAAAGAGTTCACAATCCAAAAATTCAAAAAGAGTTTTACCTTTTGCACTCATTTTCTCAAAAAGAAAAACATCAAAAAGATTTTCCTCTTGTTTCATTAGAAAGCATTCACAATTCGAAAACTCCAAAAAGATTTTTTTTCAGTTGGAGCTTTTTATAAAAGGAAAATTCAGAAAAAGATGGTAGAAGTTTTGTATATTTCATATAACGAAAATACCAAAAAGATTTTTCTTTCATAATTGTTAGTGTCATTTTTATGTGAAGTGTCAAATTGGAAACTAAGAAAAAAATTTCTTGACACTTTTCATCGTCTGTCTTTGATCGTGTCTCTCAAGTTAGGGTTCATTTTGTTAGTTAATTCCTAATTGTTCAATCTGGATGAACTACGCACACCTAATTCTCCTCTCTCGGGAGTGAGATACGTAGGCAGCCCTTCGTGGGTTCAGTGATTTTATTTAAAAAATTTAAAAATATTTTCTTCACTCTTCATTTAGAGTACATGCTTCATATACATCTTTAAAAGAAAATTACAAAAAGATTTTTCTTTAATAGGTTCAACTTTCATTTTTGTCTGAAATTAAATATCAAAAACTTAAAAA
This sequence comes from Capsicum annuum, assembly GCF_002878395.1. Taxonomy (NCBI): domain Eukaryota; kingdom Viridiplantae; phylum Streptophyta; class Magnoliopsida; order Solanales; family Solanaceae; genus Capsicum; species Capsicum annuum. The sequence continues at coordinate 205,095,453 of NC_061119.1, read as the reverse complement.
AGATTTTTGTTTGCTAATCATAGGTTTCATTTTGTATAGGATTTTAAAGATGAAAAATTCTAGAAGATTTTCATCAATCCTTTTGACAATTTGTTATTAAAGTTTCAAGAAAAAGAAAAAGAAAGAGAGTCAATCAGTCATTTTGTGGCCAAACTTTACGAACTACGCCCACCTGATTCTCCTTTTTTGGGAGTGAGATACGTAGGCGCCCTTTTCGGATTCGGTGATCTTTTTAAGAAAAATAGAAAAAGATTTTGAGAAAGTGTTGAACTTTAATACGTTTGTTATCTTTTGTTCAGTTAGTTTAAGGTGGTTGATTTGTAGCATTGTGGTATTATAGCTGCTCCTCCACATCACACCAAATCCAAAGAATGATTAATTGTGTCCAATAAGGGTATAGAGAGTGACTTCATGGATCAAACAAAGAGTTAGGAAAATAAGAGTTAAAGGAAGAGAATTTGAGACTAAGACAATAAATGATGGAAATATATCAAGCTTGGTCCAGTGGTCTGCCTCCTCCTCCATTCCCCACTATTGACCCTGGAAATAGCTTGAGTTTTCCATCACAATTGCAAAATCAGTTTCCTATTATTGTTGACGCACCACAACATGCCTCGGAACTCATGCCACATCAGCTGTATCCCAATACTTCCACCACTCTTTCTCTAGCTCCTCAGTATAAGCCTACTATATTCACAACACCATATATCGTTTGTGATATTGTTGCTCAACCCTCTACTGAGGCTTCCAAATTGGCTATCTGCCCAACAGTTGTGGTTTCCCATGAGACTAATAAACTCATGTTCAATACTCTTGATGATCATTGCTATACTCCTGAGCCTACTTTTTAGTTAACTGGACCACCAAAATTTCTTAACAAGAATCCTAGCGTGCCAGAAGAGCCAGAGAAAATGATTGGAAAAATGAAGAGTGTAGAAAATGCTATGAAAAATTTTCTGGGACTTGCGGGTTATTAAGATGATTCATATAAAGACTGGGGCATGTCTTCAAGTGTCAACCTTCCTCAAAGCTTTGAGATATCAAAATTTGATGAACATGATAGACATGAGGATTCTGTGAAACATTTGGGACGATACTGTAATCAATCAAGGGAAACTGAAGGGAAGAAGAAGGAAATGTACCTATTGTTGTTCCAGGGGAAAAACAGAGGTTGGGAGATCGAAATCAACAATATTATCAACCGCAATTTCGAGCCTACACATCAAATCCATATGCTCACCTACAACAAGGTTCCTCATTCCAAAATCTAAGATATTTCACTCCACTTCCTCAATATCCTTTGAACAATGCACAATTGTTCACTCGTCCGTCATCTTATCCATAATGGCAAGCACTAATTCTTCAACATTGTCCTCAGCCACCATATATTTACCAAGGCACCTCTAAATCTAAGTTTTAACTAAGGCCAAAGTTTGCAAAGAGGAGAAAGGAAAAGGATAATTTCATTCCTATTGGGGAATCCTATGCCAGTTTGTTCCATAGATTGATACAGTGAGGCATGATTACTCCTCTCCTTGGGTATATCCTGGCCCACATTCAAGAAATTTTGAATCTAATATACGGTGTGCATATCATTCTGATGTTCAGGGTCACAGAATTGAAGATTGTTGTACTTTTAAAAGATAAATAAAAAAGATGACTCAATAAAAAGTGATTGTAATGCAAAATGTTGACATCTCGAGCGTTACATGTCACAGCCCTTTTTCGCTTGAACGGATCTAAGGTCGAAGAATTTTTCTAGTTAAAATGACGGTATTGAATAGGGATTAATTTATTAATAGAGTCGCCACTTGGAATTGAGTTATGGTGTTTTAAGTCACCTTATTGAATCCCTAATAAAAAAGAAATGACTCTTATTTCGTCTGCGAAAACAAAAGATCGGGTAAAGAATTCTGTTGACCGAGGGGAAGATGTGAGGAACCCCTCGAGTTCTGTGGTTCTAGCACGGTCGCTTTTATTGACTTATCTTGACTAAAATAATTTTTGATAAATTATGTTGAGGCCTAAGTTTGATCATTTTAAAACATGTCTATTATCTTATATATAAATCAGTAAAAGTTAATTTTAAAATTTTTTTATGAAGTTCCATTATTGCATCCTTGAAATTTTAAATGTCTTGAAAAGATACGTACGCCGCATTCTTAACTGAGACGAAAGTTAAAAATGTGTCTAAAAGTTATCTAGCGTTAGAAAACAATAACTTATCTCTTGTAAACTCATAATAATTTATTTATTCGAAATGTGATTTGACCTTAAAAGAAAATTTGACTAAAGTAGTTAACTAATTAACAATTAAACTTTAATAGTAACAATGAATAAAATAATTCATTTCTTGAAGTTGAAAACACGTTTTGATAATTTCAAATTAGAATAATAAGATTTTTTTCTTTTATTTTTTTACCATTTATAAAATCTTATTTTACTATTCTGACTACCTTAACTAACAAGAGATTTTTTTGATAATTTCAAATTAGAATAATAAGATTTTTTTCTTTTATTTTTTGACCATTTATAAAATCTTATTTTACTATTTTGACTACCTTAACTAACAAGAGATTTGATATAAAACAATTCCACTTTCTTTTCATACTAAAGTCACGACACAGAACATGACAAAATAAATAACAATACAACAAAATACTATCCAGTTTCAAAAGGTTTTGCTAGAGAAAGGAGAAATTCCAATCAGATCTGTCAGCTGTTAGCCATAATCAATTAGTGAAGGAACTAAAATGGAATCGTAACAATTTTTAATGGTGTATCGGCCGAAGAAAATAGTATTTCCGGTGATGATTCCTTTGTTTTACCGGCAAGCTGCAATAAAAAAAAGGACGATGATGGTCGGAGCGGCGCGGGGAAGGGGATTCGCGGGTTGGAGACGGGAATGGGGAGAGGAAAGGAGGCGGAGCATGGCTGGTTGATTCTTGTCTATGGAGTTCCGGCCAGATCTGGCCGGTATCCGAAAAAGGGCAACGCCTGTGGCTAACGGAAGTCAATTCCGACGAATTTCGGGGATTTCCAACGAAAGGATTGATAGATTTTATTGTTCCTCGCCACATTCTTCTCTCGTTCTTTTTCTATTACCATTTTTCCATTTTTTATTTTTAGTTATATCTAAATCCAGTGTATCAGTGTATAATAATATGGATGTAAATAATGCGTGATGCTGTATCAATAGTGTGTTGAATTAGAACTTAATGTAGTGGATATAAATTATAAAAAAAAATGTTGTTTGTGCATATAATAGTTTTTATCTATTTTCTATTCATCTGCTCTTCTTTCATTCTAAAGTTTTACTAAATATTAACATACATCGTTTATATTTTTGACACACATTTATTGAACAAGTAGAAACTTTTAGATTCACAGTATAATATATGATAATAAAAGTTCACATAATCGAATATAATCAATAACATAAATTTAAACATCATTCAGTTTTACTATAAAATTCTTAAAATGGATGACACAAATAGAATAAGAACCTGTTGATAATTAAAACAGAAGATTCGAATATTGTCACCGGAAACTTGAACAGAAAACTCCAACTTCAGACTTTCACTTTTTCCTTTTTTGTTTTTCTCCTTACAAGTTTTCTCACTGTGTTTTTTTTCTCTCTGTTTTAGGATAATTTTTTTGCAGTGTTTTTCAGGATGGTATAGGAATAGTACGGAGTTTTTGTCTGGGTGGGTGGGAAAAGTCCTTTTATACATTATTTTTGAGGGGAAAAACAGGGGAGGGAACAATTATTATCAAATAGGGTAGGTAATTTAAATTTTAAAAATAAAATTTCCCACATCTTTTTTATTTAATTAAAAATAAATAAATAAATCTATTAATAATAAATAAATATAAATAATAAATAAATGAGTAAGATAATATAATAATAATAATTGAAATAATAAATATAAATACTAGTTTATTTATTAAAATTTAGAAAAAAAAATATATTATTATTTTTAATATCTAAAAATTAACTTTACTTAATTATTTACTACTTAACTAAAATTTATAAAAATAATAATAAGAATTTAAATAATATTATATTAAATATAAATATAAATACCAAAAAATAAGTTAGAATCCAAGGAGGCTCAAAAATGACGTGTCTACATTATACAGAATCCTTCACCAACACATGGTGATGCACAATACGTTGGAAGCAATGAATTGAGCATAAGGATCCAAAGATTATTTGTTGAGGGAAATGTGTTTGATGGCTATGAAAGCTCTAGTCATGATGTCCAAATCAGTGGCTAAATTTCAAGCTCTGAAATTAGGAAAAAACTCCTCTTCTTACTAGGAAGGGGTTTTGGTAGCTAATCTTGTTTTCCTTTCTATTTTTTGAATTATTTCAGGATGGTAATTCGGATTCTATCTTGTCTTATGTCTTTGTCAAATATGTTTAAATCCTTTCATCTTTCCTTTAAGCAAAATGTAGTGTTCCTTTTAACTTTTGTTTTATTTTAAGTTGTTTGTCTTTTCTTTTTACACAATACAATTTCTGTCGATTTTAGTGATATGACATACTTGAGGACATTTGAGTTAGATCTTAAAATCCAGTTTAATTATGAAACATTGAATCAGAGGGTTAAAGTTACAAAAAGAGAGCATCTGAGAAAATAGGTAGAGTGCTAAGACATTTGGTGACAAGTTGAAGCCTTCTTGGAAAATTAAGACAATTATTTTGAGAATCACAAGAATAACTTGGTCATCAATTGAAAGGAATGTCTGAATTAGGGAAAAAAATGGATGTGTCATCCTATATCATGAGGAACAGAAAGAAAATCAATTCTACGAAAGCATGAAACATTTGATATGAGAAATGTACAACAAAGGTGGAGTTTGAAGAAGAAGTGGCGATGCACAAGCTCAATTAAAGTTAGTGCTAAAAAGAAATGTCACGAATGATCTCCATCTTTAACTTCATTTTGCATGATGTTTACTTGCATTTTCAAGGATTATGATGAAGACATTTCATTCTGCTATCTAAACATTGTGTCATTCTTTGTTTACCCTATTTGAGCTTTTGTTCTATTTTCTTTCATACCCCTCTTTTGGAATCAAGATAGAGTTAGCAAAGCTCAAAAGAAAAGTGTCAAGCAAAACAATAGAGTCAGAAAAATTTCAAAAAAGAAAAGAGAAACAATATGTCCAAAAAGAAAGAAAAGAGAAAAGTGTCAAAAAAATAGAGCCAGAAAATGTCCTAAAGAGAAAAAGAGTCAACAAAAGAAAAAAAAGAAATCAAAATTAAGCAAAAGAATAAGTTGTCGGAACTACATGTGACCTGATTCTCCTCTCTCGGGAGTGAGATACGTAGGTTGCCCTACTTTGGGCTCGGTCCAACCAAATAAACAATTTAGAGTCACCCAGTCAAAAGAAACTGGGGCATGAGTTAATTCTCATTATTTGAGTCAATTCCAAAGGTTGTAAGTCCTATCCCACTTCAAGTATCATTTGGGCCTCATGTCATCCTTTCTTTCTAACCTTATCCAAAAGCCAAGTTACAACCAAATAAAGACCATCAGATCAATCTTGTAAAATGTTAAGGCTAAGCATACAATGGATATGATGACACATTTTGGGAACTACCTGTCTTCCTCAGCGTAAGGAATCGGGAGAGAAATAAAAATGAGAGAGTTTTAGTGATAAAAACCCTCACGGGCACCATAACGTGATGGTAAGTTGAAAGAGATAAAAATGAGGGTCTTATCAGTGAAAAATCCTCACGTGCACCGTAAGACGACTGTGAGTTGGGAAAGGTAAGAATGAGTCTTATCAGTGAAAATCCTCATGGGCACTGCAAAATGATAGTGAGCTGAGAGAAATGAAAATAAGAGAGTCTCATTGATGAATACCCTCGCGGATACCATAAGAAAATTGTGAGTTGAGAGAAAGAAAATGAGAGACGCTGTTAGCGAAAACCCTTCAAGGCGCCACTAGCCGAATGAGGTCTCCGAATGCAATTGGCCCAAGGAAGTAACTCAGTTTCAGGGCCATTAACTCAAGAACAATTGGTAGAAAGTTTGGACGGAAAGATCATGCAACTTAATCCAAAATGCATGGGATAATAATTAGAGTTGACTGTCATTTTTAGATAAATTTTTTGTTTTTTCGTTTCAAATGGGGAAATTCATTGTCTTTTATTTCTTCTCTTTATTTTTATTTTATTTTCTTGAGTCAGTTTTCCAAATAAAAAATCATTGTCATTTTTCTCTTGTCTTTGAGTCAAGTCCATGTCAAAACAAGTGAGAAAAGATTTCAAAATTGGCTACCAACTTCTTCAATTGCATAAAGAAAGACAAAGGGACAGCACATGAAAGAGACATGATTGTGAGCTAAAATAAGACATGCAGAAAGTTTTGTCAACAAACGAGTCTGGAAATTCATGGAAATACTAAGGTTTTAAGGGGATTATCTGAGAAACATAGCAAAGCAGAGATATTGTGTTTGTTTCAGAGTCACTCTTAATATTTTGATTTTGGACCAATGGTGCAACACGGCAATGATAAATGCTAATGATTGGAAGCAAGATCTAAATTGTACACGTTCAAGAGAAATTACCTCAAATGCCAAAGACGCAAGCCAACCACCCTATTTTAAACTCACAAGTTTTCTTTGTATGATTAGGATCTTGATTCATTTTTCATTATGCACTATTGCAAGTAGTTGTGATTAGGTTTGACACCCGCAAAAGTTTTTGATAAAAACTGGGCCAAAAATTAAAAGTAATTCATATTATATGAAACTTTACTTTAGGACCCTCCTAGAAAGTGAGACTTTATTTTTTTGAAATATGGAATATTTTTTAATCGTAATGATTGTTTGGGATAATTTTTGTTCTAGTTTTGATTTTGATTTCAGGAGCCCACCTAGAGAATAGGGTAAGGGAATTGCAAGTCAGAAGCCCGCCCAAAGAATAAGGTGATGAAATTGAAAGTCGAGAGCTCGCCCAGAGAATAGCATATGAAAATTGCAACTCAGGAGCTCGACTGAAGAATAGGGTGATGAAATTGGAATTCGGGAGCACCCCGAAAGAACAGAGTGAAGAAATTGCAACTCGAGAAACCACCTTAAGAATTTGGTGATAAATTGTAAGTCCAGAGCTCGCCCATAGAATAGAGTGAGGAAATTATAAGTTGAGAGATCACCGTATAATAGGGTAATGAAATTGAAAGTCGGGAGATCACCCAGAGAATAGAGTAAAGAAATTGCAACTCAGGAGCCCGCCCAAAAAATAGGTTGATAAAATTGCAAGTCAAGAGCTCGCCCAACGAACAAAGTGAGGAAATTGCAAGTCGATAGCCCACCCGAATAATAAAGTGATGAAATTACATGTCGACAGCTTTCCCAGAGAACAGACTGAGGAAATTCCAAGTCGGGATCCCGCCCGAAGAATAGTGTGATGAAATTGAAACTTAAGAGCCCGCCTAAAGAATAGGGTGATAAAATTGAAAGTCGAGAGCTTGCCCGGAGAACAAAGTGAGGAAATTGCAACTCGAGAGCCCACCCAAAGACTAGGGTGATGAAATTGAAAGTCGGGATCTCACCCGAAGAATAGAGTGAGAAAATTACAAGTCAGGAGCCCTCCCGAAGAATAGAGTGATGAAATTAAATGTTAGGATCCTACCCAAAGAATAAGGTTACGAAATTGTAAGTTAAGAGCTCGCCTGAAGAACATGGTGATGAATGATAAGTCAGAATCGCCCCTGAAGAACCGGGTGAAGAAATTGAAAGACAAGTAACAAGGTTAAGAAATTAAAAGTCAAGAAACTAGGTGAAGAAATTGTAAGTCAGGAGCCCGCCTAAAGAATAGGGTGAAGATTTTCAAATTTTGAATCAAGGTTCAGAAGTACCACCGACAGAATATGGTCAATTTGTTAGTTCATCTCCAACATCAAATTTTGTATGGAGAAAGAATCTATTCTCAAGTTTAACCCAAAGAAGATTAGATCTTTTGTTAATTTTGAAAGCATCAGAAACTCATGTCAAGAATCCAGAAAAGCTGCATAGATAGGACTTTGTAATTTCTGTTATCTTTTAAGCTATAATTTTCATTTTTGATGTAATAACAAATCCGCAAATCGAAACCTCGACAAGGCCTCACTCGACTCTCCAACTCTATATAGTCCCTTCCTTTCCAACCATTTGAGATATCTATGACTCGATTCCCTCATAATCTGGGTAAGTAGGATGTCCAAAATCAATACTTGATTGCCCTTCTTTCTTTTGTTTCTTTCTTTTGAATAATGCTCGAGACAAAATTCTGTCTCGTTGTCTACTTCTTTGTCTGCAAACACTTTGTGTTTACATTCAAAGAGGGCATGATGTATACACGTAATTTTGTCCCTTCAAAAATTTATTTTAACCATTTTCTCCGTCTTACCACGTACCCCAACCCCATTCCATAATTTTTCCAAAAAATGACAAAATAATAACTAACTCTAAATAAATTTTATCCCTAAATTCCCACATAATCCTAAATTGAACAAACTAACAACCCCTCCCTATCAAATTTTGACACATCACTACTCTACACTCTACCCCTACCCACATACCCCCTAGACCCCACCCCAAGTCACCTAGATTCCTTTTTTTCCTCAACAGAATTATAATTTTTTTAAACATGCCATCATTCTTATATAGACACTATTGGAATAAAAACACCAGGAGAATAGGCATATCATTCCATTGATACACACCCACCCACCATGATGCTCTCGAATTTTGATTCACAGTAAGAGAATACATGATTTTATACACACACACAACATCGATACACATATAGAAATAGTGATAAGAACGAAGAATGAAAAGAAAAGAATGAAAATAAGAGAAAGAGAGAGAGCCGATCGGAGTGCGAAATAGAGAGAGAAAGGTGAAACTCCAAGTTTTTTGAGAGCTGATCGCAAAAAACGTCTACGGACAGGTCAGGTTCTGGCCGAACCATCGCCGAAACATTGCATCTGAAACCATCGGAGCTTTAGCGAGTTTGAATCTCACAAAAAATAGTGAAGTCGTCGTCCAATCAAAAACACCCAACTCATTTTCCATCAATTTCGACGAGATTTTGTGTTTGGGTCTTCTCAGTTTTTCACAATTTCAGTCTTGGTTTGCTTGATATTTCTTCTTTATTATGGTTTTAAATCCGTCCTAGCTTGCTATTTCTCGATATCGAGTTGGTTTGGTTAGCTGAGGTTCGGTTCGAGATTCCAATCGTGGTCTTAGTTGGAAGGAGAAAATTTAATTAAAAGCGACATTAAAGTTTATTTCTCATCTCATTCTCGTGTAATTTTATTGTTTGATGCTATGAGTGATGAATTCAAATTATGTGAAGTTTGTTTCATGTGATTTTGTGATTTTCAGATCATGAATATGAGTTGTTGATATCTATTGATCGAATGTGTGAATTGAATAATTAAAAGATTTGGGTTCATTTGAGGTAGGGATTAAAAGTTGATAAAAGTGACTATCATTGTGCTTTGATTTGCTATTAGTTATTTATTTTGGTATAATCGTTAATTTTCTCGGACTTGAGAATATCATGATAGGCCAAAACGGATAGGCAAATGGTAGGTTAGGTAGGAAAATTTAAGGATTATGGTTTGTTGAATGTTTGAATGTGGTGTGGATAATTCTTTCTACTTTATCACAAAAGTTGAAATTGTATTCATTTAGCCGGGGAATGCCCCGATGTCATATTGTACTTATTCACTAGGGAATGCCCCAATGTCATATTGTACTTACTCACCGGGGAATACCCCGAAGTATCATGTATGCAAAGGAGGCTCGTGATCAAGGACCAAGGCATCGAGTAAAGCATTGGAGCGTAGTTTAGGAATAGTGTATGTTAGCGTAGATTTACATATCAGTACCTCTTTTGTAATGCCCCATAGTGTTCCGGAATTAATACCACATATAGTAGATGCTTTAGTGGCAACCACCTTAAACTTTCTAAGTGTTGAAATAACTTAGCCTTATTTTAAGATCTTAGACTTCAATGATTTCAAAAATCAATTTTTCCTACCCCAAGATATGGATTTTTAATTGGAATTAGGTTCGGGGTGTAAGGGGAGTGTCTCGGGATGGTTTCAGATTTTTTAGATAATATTTGGGATGTGTTTGGGTAAGAAAACCAGTGGATCAACACGATATCAATGCGTCGTGTTGGTAATCTCGTTGGTAAATCTACTGACTCGATGTGATAGCGATGCATCACAACAGTAATTGCATTGGTAGGATCGCATCACTGAACGCGTCGAATACCCAGTTTGTATATTAAATTTTCTTGGTTCTAGAAGAGTATTTTTGTCTATTTCCCTCATTATAACTCTGACATAACACAAGATTTAGTCTTGACTGAGGCATAATATATCAAAACCACTCAAATTACTTCAAAACAAAACCCTAACTTCCCCTCCATAGTTTAAGGTCTCATCTTCCAAGTCAAGATTCCCAAGAAGAGAGTCAAGGCTAGGGTTCCATTCTTTGAGCTAATTAATCTAAGGTACGTGGGGTTGTCCTAATCTCATGGGCATATGTTTTCTATGAAATTTTAACAAAGTTTCAAATTTTATAAGTATATATATATACATGTGGTGAGTTTGGGAATTTATTTTAATAGCATGTGTTGTGAACATAGTTTGATGAAGGTATCTAATGGTGATGGGATTTCTTTTCATAGCCTTGATTTATGATTTCATATGTATATATATGTGTGTGCTTTGAACCTGAAGGATGGTTTTGAATAAGAATTGTGAATCCTCTAAATCCATGATGATATTTATGTACTTATATGGTATTGAATTGTTCACTATTGAGAGCATAGTTTAAGAACCCTTTTGGAGTAATAGACTTAAGCTAAACCAACGTTGAAGGCTAATTTTTAAACAAATGATGATTTTCTTAAGTTTTAAGGTTCTGATAATCAATATGTATGTGTTGAATGATTGGTATGTGAAATACTATGAAATGGTGGGCTATAAATGACTTGCAAGTTAGGGTATGACGATACCCCATCGAGAAATTTCCCTTGAAATAATAAGAAAAGAAGGTTGTGAAAATGATGCTTATTTTCTTTTAATGAGCTAAAACTAGACTAATGTGAGTTGGATGGTTACCCAAAGAAAGCACGAGTCAGGAGACTCTATGCTGGAAACTGTGATTTACCGACACGGGACTTTGGTGCCCTACTATGTGATCTTTTGTACCTTGTATTATGTAGTCCCAATTTGGGACCATGGTTAGGAGCCCTGCTTTTTGATCTTGTGCCAAACTACGACATATTAAATTGACTGGGGAATTTGACACCCTGCTTTATGATCTTGCGTGTTTTACCCTCACTATAAGTCCAAGCTTGGCGGGAAATCGAGATTTGGTGGTCTTTGTAAACATGAATTTGTAGGGTGTACCATCTAGTGCAATAATGATAAAGTAAATTGAGATGCAATGGAAAGAAATGTGATTGTAAACTCTTCCTACTATGCCCATGTGCTTTCAATTATTTTGTGACACTATTTATATAAAAGCTCTCACCTATGTTGTGTAAAAGTTGTATTTTGTTTTTGGATTACTCTACATACCAGTACATATGTATTGACCACCTTTATCTCAGGATTTGAGGCACAGTCCCGGGATCCCATCCAGAAATAAGCTTGAGTGCGTCAGAAATTGTAGTTGGTGAGCTTTCTCTATTCTAAAAGACCTAATTTTTAGATTCTATTGTTTCCTTCTATTTATGGTCTAATGGGGGTCTTATCAAAGTTTTAGACAAGACATTGGTTCCTATGTATTAGAGATTTTGCAGACTGTTGTTCGATGTTGTTGGAAGTTATGGAATTCCATTTTGAATTATTCTATTGAATTATATTATTTGACCATGATTCCATATCGATACGTATTTCTGCATTTTCTTTTATAGTATGTGAACATGTGTAGAATGTCCAGAAAGTGAAGGTCACTCAGGCCTTCATGGTTTGGGATGCTCATCACGGCTAGGGCCTCAGCTCGGGTCATGAAAAGCTTGGTATCAAAGCACGGTTTATGGTCCCAAGGTGTCTGTAAAATCGAGTCGGGTAGAGTCCAGGTTATGGATGTGTAGCATGGCACGCTTATAAACAGGAGGCTAAAATGCGTTTAGGAATGTCTCTCTTCTTTTATGAATTAGTTCGTGCTATAGAGCCTGAATATCAAATAATCAATATTTTCTTGTATTTCAGAAAGCTAACATGCCTCCCCGTCGATCCAACAAACAGAATTCCCAAGGTGAGAAGGTCCTCCCTACCCATGGGATGCGGACCCATAATAGAGCTTGCACTCTAGAGTTTGTTCTTAATTTGGGAGTTCCTCCAGTTTTGACTAGTACACCTCGGGATCCGCGCACCAATGTTAACCATACCCAAACTCCTTAGAGGGAGGTTTTGAATACTGAGTTCAGATAGTCCATTCATCTGATTGCACAACTGGTAGCCTCTCAGACTCTCCGATCTGAAGATGTGGGTTCTCTGTCGGGTTCATCCGAGATTACCTGAGGTGGTCAATTCATGAGACTGAACCCACCTTTGTTCACTGGCACGAAGGTTGAGGAGGTCCCCCAAGGGTTCATTGATGAGTTGGAGAAGATTTTTATAGTTATGCATGTGAATGAGGTTAAAAGTTTGGATTTGGCAGCCTGTCAGTTGAAAGACGTGCAAATCAGTAGTATAATGAGTGGGAGATTCAAAGGGTAGTGATGTTGAGCCTTCGGTATGGGGTAATTTTGTAGAGGCTTTTCTTGACCAATTCTTTCCCCAGGAATTGAGGGAATCTAAGGCTGATGGGTTTATGAACCTGAAGCAAGTGAAGATGAGTGTTAAGGACTACACCCTAAAATTCAACCAGTTATCCCGTTATGCCCTAGAATTGGCAAGTAACATGAGGGCCTGCATGAGAAAGTTTACATCTGGTCTCTCGGGTGATTTGGTCTTGGAGTGCAAAGGAGCAATGCTGAACAGAAACATAGATTTCTTTAGGTTGTCCATTCACATGCAACAGGTTGAGGAGCAGAAGAAAAGGGTGGCAGAAGCAAGGGAGAAAGACAGGCAGGCTAAGAGGGCTAAATCTACAGACTAAAATAACAGTCAACAACATGGTGGAAATTGGGGAAACAGGTGATCTAAAAAGAAGTTTTGGAATAATGCTCAGTCCTCTGCAAGTGCACCTGTGCTCAGGCCTTCGAGTGAACAACGGTTCCAGTCAAGAGATAGGCCTATAGTTTAGGGCACCCAGTCCCAAGGGAGCGTGACTTAGCCTGCTAGATCATTTCCTTACTGTGGTACTTGTGGGAAGAGCCATCCAGGGAAATCTTATTTTGAGAAATGGAATTGCTACTCTTGTATCCAAGTGGGCCACATTCAGATAGATTGTCCTTCGGCTGGAGGAAATATAGGGGGAGATAAGTCCCAAGCCATGTCCATAGCCCTTCCTAAGGGCGCTACTTCAGCTGCCAGTGGTGGTTACAACTTAGTATATGCTTTATCTAACCGCCAGGATGCATAGGCTTTTCCAGATGTTGTGACGTGTACGTTACAAATTTTCTCCCGTAATATGTATGTGTTTTTGGATCTAGGGTCTACCTTGTCTTATATGACCCCTTATATGGAAGTTAGTTTTGGTTTTAAGCCTGAAAATATTCTGGAATCCTTTCCTATTTCTACTCTTGTTGGTGACTCTATTATGGCTAGGATGGTGTATAGAAATTGTGTTGTGTCTATTTGTGATCGTGATACTGTGGCAAACCATGTAAAGCTTGATATGGATAACTTTGATGCTATCTTAGGGATGGATTGGCTCCATTCGTGTATTCCATATTAGATTGTAGAACACGAAAAGTTACTTTCTACTTTCTGAATAAGCCAGTGATAGAGCGGGAGGGGTATTCTTTAGTACCCAAAGGGAAATTTCTATCCTATATTAGATACCGTAGGTTTATATCAAAGGGGTGTTTGTATCATCTTATTCGAGTCAAAGATTTCAGTATTGAATGTCATTTTCTCCAGTCTGTTCATGTAGTTAATGAGTTCCCAGAAGTTTTTCCTGATGATCTCCCAAGTATAACCCTTAATAGGGAGATAGATTTTGGCATTGACTTGTTGTCGGAAACTCATCCTATTTCTATTCTGTCATACAGAATGGCTCCTACAGAATTGAAAAAACTAAAAGAATAGTCGAAAAATCTTCTAGATAAAGGATTCATCCGTCCTAGTATTTCTCCCTGGGGTGCACCTGTACTCTTCGTGCATAAGAAAGATGGATCCCTTCGTATGTGTATAGACTACTGTCAGCTAAATAAGGTTACTGTTAAACATAAATTCCCTCTTCCCAGAATTGATGATTTGTTTGATCAACTCCAAGGTGGAAAATGTTTATCTAAAATAGACCTTCGTTCAGGGTATCATCAGTTGAAGGTTAGCAAGGCTGAGATTCCCAAAATAGCTTTCCGAACCCGATATAGCCATTATGAATTCTTAGTCATGTCATTTGGATTGACTAATACCCCTGTAGCTTTCATGGACCTAATGAATAGGGTGTTCTATCAGTTTCTAGACCTGTTTGTCATAGTTTTCAGCGATGACATCTTTGTTTACTCCAATAATGAGGAAGATTATGCCAGTCATCTCCAAATTATCCTTCAGACCCTGAAAGGTCATAAATTATATACAAAATTTTCCAAGTGTGAATTCTGGCTTAGTGTTATTGCTTTCTTAGGGCATATTATGTCTAGTGAGGGAATTAAGGTTGATCCCCAAAAGATTGAGGCAATGAGAAAATGGCCAAGACCCACGACTCTAATCGATATTTGGAGCTTATTGGGTTTGGTAGGGTATTAAAGAAGGTTCGTAGAAAGTTTTTCCTCCATAGTTGCTCCACTTACCAAGTTGACGCACAAAAAGAAGAAATTCATGTGGTCTGAATTCATGTGAAAGTAGTTTTGAGAAACTAAAAGATAAGTTGACTACCGCGCCTGTTTTGACTCTTCTCAAAGGTATAGAGGGTTTTGTTGTTTACAGTGATGCGTCCCGGGTAGGACTTGGGTGTGTGCTTATGCAGTATAGTAAAGTTGTGGCTTATGCATCAAGGTAGTTGAAGGTGCATGAAAAGAATTATCCCACTCTTAAATTAGAGATAGCGTTTGTGGTGTTTGCACTTAAGATCTGGAGGTATATTTGCATAGGGTACACGTTGATGTTTTTACTGACCACAAAAGTTTACAGTATGCTTTCTTGCAGAAAAAATTAAATCTCGGGCAGAGGCGGAGGTTGGATTTATTAAAAGATTATGACATAAGTCTGCATTATTGTAACACCTCGAGTCTGTACCTCGAACACTACACGGTGCTTACGACTCCAAAGGACTACAAGCTAACCTATGACTGATATTTGCTATTAGCATTGAAATATGATACTGTAATAAATACGAAAAATAGGCTGAAAGGCCATAAGGTTCAAAATTAGTAAATACTAATAAAATATATCAACTGAAATAACAATCTGTAGGCTGAACATGTCTGAAAACTAGTTTGAAAAGCTTCAAATCTTATACTGTCTGAAAGTAGAGTTGATGGGACAATCCCCCAACTAACTCCATCTATTGAAATAATGAGTCTACTATAATAATAAAATGAAAGAATATCCTCGATAGATGAGGACTCACTACTAAATCTACTACTTGCTGAATCTGGATCTATCTATGCACGGTCAGGAACCTGAGCATCCGAACCTATGATATAAGACATTATAGTGCAAAGAAAGAGTATGCGTCAGTATATGGAATGTATTGGTATGCTAGATGAGGTAAGGCTAAATGCAAGGGTTCATATGCATGAACAATAACTGACTGAATGATATAGATGAACTAAACATGAGAGTACATGGATAATTTGAACTACTATAAATACTGAGCATGCAATACCGTATATATATATATTAACTGAGCTTTTCTGAAGGTAAGTGCTGAGTTCTGATATAGAGTAACTGATAATCTGAGATTTCTGATTACTGAGTTATTGATACTATTGACTGTATCTGACAGTCTTGATTTTGTAGAATTGAACTGAGTTCTATTCTGAAGACTGAAACTGAAACTGTAAGAGGTAATCATCTAATGACATGCCCCAAATAAGATAAAATAAAGAGTTGGGATCCAATCTGTAACCCCAATTGAAAAGGTGTCAATACCGTGACACGGGTAAAGACAAGCTGAGTGTTACCCTCATCTGGCAGGTACTCTAATGAGAACGGTGGAACCCTCATCTGGTAAGCTAAAACACCTCATCAACCCTTAACTGGTAGGTTGATATCTCAACCTACACTTGCCACGTAGTTCTGGAATGCCAGGATTGCTTCTAAGGTCACACCCTCTACTGGCAGGTGAGCCCCCATCCTTGGGTTCACTCGGTGCTGAATCTTACTCCTAACTGAAAGACACTAAAATGAGTATTCTGAACTAGACTGAGACTAAGTTTACTGAGTTTTTCTGAGTTCTGTAACTGACTGAGTTCTATAACTACTGAGAGTACTACTGATCGTGAAATGACTGATACTATTCTACAACTAACACTGGCTTTAGGTAAACAGCTAAATTGTCGGGTCTTAAATACCCTCAGGGCTCCATAATATGAAAAGTAAAGCATAGGATAATCTTGAAAACATTATAATGGCTACTTGATCACAATACACTCATTGAAATGTTTTAGCAAACACTTGTAATGGATTTACTCATACATGTATGGAGAATACATGCTATCATGTTATAATGGCACTATTTCATTCACATAGGTATTTTATCAAACACATGGGGATCATGCTTAGATCATACAATAATCAACACATATAGTTATCATGGCTACATAAATCAACTTACAAATTGAAGGGTTTATCATGAAGATCATGTAATTCAACATGCATTTTTCCTATTATTTTTCGATGCGGTGTTCATTATAAAAAAAGTTGCGATTTGTATATAAATCCACTACAAGCAGCAGATGAAAGAGACAATTATATCAGCGTCCTAATGCCTAGGAGGTAATTTTGGTCACATATTTTCTTTAAAAATATCTCAACTCTTAATTCATATCATAAGATATGGTGAATCCATCAGGTATTTTCTATATATTTTTTTCTATTCTTAAAAATTGCTTCAACTTTTGACTATAGTTATGTTTTTACTGTGTGGTCCAGTTCTTATTTGGAAATTTTCTTATTTTATGCAGGGATTATTATTCCATGGAGTATTTGGTTTCATAAAATATGTTCAAATATTTTGCTGACAGTTAATATAATCTCTCTCATTTGGGAAGTTTAATGTCTTCTTTTGACAATAAAACTTTGCTAATACTCCTTTGATCTTCACGTGTGACTCTTTTGTATTTTGGAGACAAGTTTGAATGGTCCTAAATTAATACCCCCTCCATCTCAATTTATGTGTCATCTTTCAGATTTTGAGATTTTCACAAAGCTTTGATTGGTTGTAATATTTTCATAAAGATTTTTAATATACATATCTTAAATTATGAATTATTTGATTTACAATACTTTTTAAGTAATTTAGAAATAATGCAAATTTTATTTCAAAAAATTAAAAGATTTCATTGCCCGAGTTGATGGTCAGAATTAAACGATTTGATTCTCGAAATTCGGATCATGACACATAAATTTGAATAGAGGAAGTAAAATTTAGCAAGAATTTATTTAACTATAAAAACATTCAAAATAGGTCCATTTATGAAAGAAAGTATGGTAAATTATTGATTCTAATATCCAAAACAGCTCTACACATTTTAAATCATTTGTAGTAATTTCAAATTATAGATTTTCTGATTGGAAGTTTGATACATGTTCCTTGATTTATGCTTGGTATGTGTTGGTTGATATATTGTTATTATATATTAGATCAAATGCAATCCTTATATCATATTACTTTAAAATTTCTTATTTAGGATTAAATATTAAAAAATAAAAAATCATAAATAATTGTAAAATTCAAATTGGTAAATGCTGCAGTTGCTATTATGTCCCCAATAACTTCCTTTTTAAACTATTTAAAATGGATATAAATTTCACCTGATAAGGACGACTTATGATTTCTTACAAAGTTGTTAAGTGAAGAATACAAGGTACTGTTCTATTTTGCCATTTGTGATCACTGATTACGTTAAATTTAGTATTTCACTGATTTATTAATATGAAACATGTCAATTTGATATGATAAAAAATTATAATATCAAACAAATAAGACAATAATTTTTATGAATAATTTCCTTGATAATAATCACGCATCGCGCCGGAATAAATACTAGTTTATTTTAAAGATTCCAAAAAAGGCAGTTTGTGGTGTTGAAGAAGCTGAAATTAACTCACTTAATGCAACATTTCAATATTCAGAACTTAATATAATATTTTAATATCCAAATGCATATTCAAATTCAAACACCTAATCTTAATGCACATCTATAATTCAGTTGTATATTTAGATTCAAACATTTTTATCTTAACATGAACAAATAAGATTTTTAAATTGAAATAAAGAGATTGCATATTAAGTAAAAAGATGTATACCCCTATTACTTAATTTGTCTACCATTATTGTTGGTTTTTAGCTTTGAAATTAGAGAAATAACAGAGAAAGAGTTGGAGAGAAGAAAATATTGCAATTGTATTGTCAAAGGGAATTATTTTATTACTCCCTCCATCCCAAATTATGTGTCGCCATTTTATTTTTAGTCCGTCCCAAAAACATATCGTCTTTTCTTATTTGGTAAGTTTTTAAAAACACAATAACAATTTTACCCTTAGTGGTCCCACTTGACTTTAAATACTATTTTCTTTTTTTATCTGTTTTTTCAATTAATAGTGGTCCCACTTAATTTTAAATACTATTATTTTTTTTAAGAAGGATAATTTTGTAACTTTAACAAAGTCAATACTTATTTCTTAAATATCGTGCCCGGTCAAATGGCGACACATAATTTGTGACGGGGGGAGTAATAACTTAAAATATATATTTATAGTTAAATTTCTATCTACATTTCAATTTAAATTAGGATAACTAATTTCTATTCAAATAATAAAGGCACAACTAATTCCTAAGTCACATAAGACTAACAATTTAAAACTACTAAAATTATCTATTCCTATTTGATTTCTGAGACATATTTTCAACACTCCACCTTGGATCAGAAATTGTCTCGGCTTTGGCTGAATTTAACCTCTTGAATAAATCTGCCAATTCATCTGTGTTCTTACATGACTTGTGTGCATCTTATGTTGGATTACATAAGAAACTTTTGCCTCTCATATCAACTTGGAAAATCTTATGATTAGTGGAATCAAATATTCGACAATATTTATCCTAGAATAATAATTTAAATCTTTCTTCCATTATCTGACCAACACTTAACAAATTTTTATCAATATCGGGCACATAAAGGACATTTGAAACTATTTTTTTACCTGAAATTATTTTGATTGCAACATTCTCTTTTTCTCCTGCAGGAATATAGTCACCATTCCCAATTCTGACTTTCTTATTTTTCAAAGGCAGAAACTCTTTAAAAAGAGTTTTGGTATATGTAATGTGGTTTGTACAACCATTGTCAATCATCAAAAAATCAGATTTCTTGATTGGAGAATATGTTGCCACAAATAAATGATCTTCTTCTTCTTCTTCTTCTTCTTCTTAGGTGACTTGGGTGTCTGCTTCATATTTTTGAGATTTGTTTTTGTAAATCACAAGTTCATTGCCAAGTTGATTGCATATCTTGCATTGTGCATCTGATATCTTTCAACATTTAAATGGAGGATGACCTATTTTTGCCACAGTACTGGCAAGGTGGTTAGTTTTTTCTTGAATTATTACCCTTGCTTTGAGTCTTGTGTTTGGCTGCCAAACCTCCTTCAATCATACCTTCTTTCCTTATAAGCCTCCTTTGCTTTTGTGCTTGCAATGTATTTAATAATTCTGTCAAGGTAATCTTGGACCGGTCTTTTGTGTTTTTCAAGGTAATATTTGATATTTCGTATCTTTCAGGCACTATAACGAGAATTTTTTAAAAATTCTTGAATCTTTAAATTTTGTGTCAAGCAATCATACCTTGTTAACAATGCCAAGAAGACGATCTGAGTACTCGTTGACGGTCTTAGATTCCTTCATCTTTTGCAATTCTAATTTCCTTACTAGATTTAACACCTTCATGTGTCACGATCCAAACCAGGGCCCTAGCCGTGACGAGCATCCAGAACCATGAACTCCTGAATGCCCTTCTAACTTGTAATAAAATACACTGTCCATATATGAAAAAAAATAATACGGAAATACATAATGAAACGGAATCATGGTCATTAAATCTGAATTCAAATCTTAATGAAAACTGCAATTCAAAACATCTGAGTTATATATGACTCAGTCTGCGAAATCTCTACTACATGCATAAACCCAACTGTCTGAAAACTGGGACAAGGCCCCCAGTAGACCAAAACATAATAATGATAAATGACAGAAGTAAACTAGGCCTTCTGAAATATAGAAGGCTCACCACGGAACTCTGCACTTCTGTCCGGAGAAAACCTACTGCTTATCGGGACCCCTAGATTGAGCCTCAGAACCTGGAAGAAAGAGGGGTCAATACAGATGTACTGGTATGCAGAACAATCAAAAATAATGTATTTATATATAACATAAGTGAGAGAAATTCATAAAACATTTTACATATAATATATGAAAATACATGGGCACATTTTAAAGACTTTGAAACATTTCTTTGAAACCATGACTCACTCTTTGTCTTAATTCTGAGCTATATGGTACACCCTACAATCTGTAATTTCATGGGCTATGTGGAATCCTCCCTTGACTCGGCGGCCAAGCCCCCAATCCAAGTTTACGGCAAGGATTGGAGTATTGATAAGGATGACACGCAAGATCACACAGAAGGGTGCCAAAATCCCCAATCAAATCAACATGTCATGGTAGTGCACAAGATCACAAAGCAGGGATCCTAACCATAGTCTCAATTTGGGACGACATAAATCAAGGTACACAAGATCACAAAGCGTGATACCATAATCTCGTGTCGGCGAATCACAGTTTCTAACATAGAGTCTTTCAACTCGTTCCTTCTTTGGATAACTATCTAACTCTCTTTAAGCCCATTTTTAAACATTTTCTAAACATTCATCTTTCTGAATTCATAATCTAAAAATCTGATTTCAAACATGTGTTCTATTCTATTCTGAATTGCTATGGCTTTAACTGAGTTAGTGTCGTCACACCAAAACTTGCAAGTCCTATTTCTGAGCCATATTGTACCATGCATGATTCTTTCATTAAAACATAATTCAGACCACCCAAGCATGCAAATAGTATAGGAAATTTCATGTTCCGAAAGGACAAGTCAAAACCATGCGAAGATTCTCATTCTTTAAATAACCATGTAGTGGTCATGTATTTTTGGCAAGCATGCAATTCTTTCATTAAAAGTGTATTCAACGTTTATCAACATGCACAACCCTCTCCTTTTGGATTCAAAATCATATTCAAGTTATAGTAATAACCAAGAAATTTCAAACATAATTCATATCATATAAAGGATGGGAAAAATTATAAAAAGAGAGGGATTCTTTAGGATTCATGCTCTCAATTGTATATTCATCCTTAAACACGTGCATACATATTTATAGAGTTACAAATCACTTTGGGGGAACGCCTAAAGATCAAAACAATACTGATCAAGGATTCTAAAACATGCTAGTAATCGTAAATTCAAAACTCCTTTCTTAAAAATTAAGATTTCTAAACCGTTAGAATGAATTAAAGATGGTTTATTTGCCCATGAAATTTTAGAAAAACCCCATGTACCTTAATTTATGTCTCTTGAATGAACTCGTCATTTAGGGATACCATTTGAAAAATTCTGGGTGCTTCTTGTAGCCCTCGCAATGGGGATTCTGAATCTTGGAGAATTATTGAAAACCCACGGTGAAATCTTAAGATATTTTGATCTTTGGGTTGAAACCCTAAGAAGTATTCTTGGTGATTTTGAGAGAGAATGACCTTATTTTGGTGTTTGGGGGATTTAATCCCATGTTATGGATGAATAGGGGGTGGACACTACCATTTTTTCTCTTAAAAATGCAAAAACAGGACCTGGAAATTGGGTGCGTGCGACAGAGCGTGCGTTGCACGCTAATCGCACGATGCTACTATCTCAGTCACAAAAATGGCCATAAATTTTCACTGGGATTTTGGAGAAATTTGTATTGTTGGAAAGATAATTTGAAGAGCTTTCATTTGATATATAGAAGGCCCTACAATTCGTTATATACAAAGAGTTATGGTCGATTGAATTTGACCCAAGTATCGACGCTCATTCAAACTCGAACGATAGGAAAGTTTTCAACTCTCCCTTGATTTAGGGGACCTCTATGATCTCAATTCATGATCAAATAGGTTCCCACACTACATAATTGATTAACATGCCGAATTTGCATTGGATTTATGGCTTGTGGATCATCTACGCATAGAAATGATGGTTTTCATTCTAGCGCGAAATACGGGGTGTTAAATTATCCCCCCATTGGGATCATTCGTCCCGATTGATGGGTAGGAACGTTGAAGCTTAAAGGCATGGAATAACATAGACATGATGTGTCTTCTAAGAAAGGATGTAACTGATCTGAAACATTTAAAATTCTATCATGAAACTAAGTTCTGAGCTGACTTGCCCTTACTTGTTTTAAGGAGCTGATTCATGCTGAGAGTTTAGGATTTCCCCCGAAGTGTTTATGGTCAAATCACACACATTGGATTTGGAAGTGATTACTTATGTAAGTACGAATCATGTGGCAACAAGATTTAGATCGTACAAAGGTATTACAGCTAAAATAGATGGAAAAATTTGAGATTATGTACTGAACTCTTATGAACTAAGTCATGGCTAAATAACTAAATCTGAAACAGGATGCTTGGACTGAACTGAGTTTGCAATTTACACGGATGGAATAGATTATCTTTTGGGATGGTCATACGCATTGGACTTTGGATAGTAGGACTGGGTGAAAAGGTGGAAAACCACAGTAACTTGTTTGCCTGACTGTTAAACTGAATTATACTGGACACTTACACTTAACTGGAGTATCTCTTCAGCACTGTTTCTAAAGAAGTTCTAGTATCATTAGGAAGCAAAGAATCTCTGACATGAGTTACACAAGACATCCAACTAAAGAATCATAAAAATGACACTATTCTATAGCATGTAATATAGACATATAACTCATAAATTAGGACAAAATTACAAGACCTTAGGCAATGCAACTTCTTACTTTCAAGCTTAGCACACTTCTTGAATACTCCGTCAAATGTATATTTCCCCTTGAATATCATACACATTCAATTAAACTTATAATTCTCATAGGGGCATTGATAAATCTTTCTATATCTTTTTAAAGTTTACACCCTAAGCATAACCTCTAGATTAACCGGGGCCCTAGCCATGATGAGCATCCCAAACCAAGAAGGCCCAGATGCCCTACTAACTTGTAATCACATACACTGTGCTCATATGAAAAAATAATGCAGAAATAAATAATGAAACAAAATCATGGTTATTAAATCTGAATTCAAATCTTAATGAAAACTGTAATTCAAAACATCTGAGTTATATCTAACTCAGTCTACAAAATCTCTACTACATGCATAAAACTAACTGTCTGAAAACTGGGATAAGGCCCCCAGTAAACCAAAACATAATAATGATAAATGACTAAAGTAAACTAGGCCTTCTGAAATATAGAAGACTCACTACGAAACTCTACACTTCTGTCTGGAGAAAACCTACTCCTTATCGGGACCCCTAAATTAACCCTCAAAACCTGGAAGGAGGGGGGGTCAATACAGATGTACTGGTATGTAGAGCAAACAAATATAATATATTTATATATAACATAAATGAGAGCAATTCATAAAACATTTTACATAAAATATGAAAACACATGGGCACATTTTAAAGACTTTAAAACATTTCTTTGAAACCATGACTCACTCTTTGTCTTACTTCTGAGCTAGATGGTACACCCTATAATCTATAATTCCATGGGCTATATTGAATCCACCCTTGAATTGGCGGCCAAGCCCCCAATCTAAGTTTGTCGCAAGGATTGGAGTATCTATAAGGGGGACACGTAAGATCACACAGCAGGGTGCCAACATCTCCAATCAAATTAATATGACATGGTAGTGCACAAGATCACAAAGCAGGGCTCCTAACCATAGTACTAATTTGGGATGACATGAATTAAGGTACACAAGATCACAAAGCATGGTACCATAATCCCGCGGCGGTAAATCACGGTTTCTAGCATAGAGTCTTTCAACTTGTACTTTCTTCAGGTAACCATCTAACTCTCTTTAAGACCATTTTTAAAAATTTCTAAACATGCATCTTTCTGAATTCATAATCTGAAAATCTGATTTCAAACATGTGTTCTATTTTGTTCTGAATTACTATGGCTTTAACTGAGTTGGTGTCGTTACACCAAAACTTGCAAGTTCTATTTCTGATCCATATTGTACCATGCATTATTGTTTCATTAAAACATAATTTAGACCACCCAATCATGCAAATAGTATAGGAAATTTTATGTTAGGAAAACACAAGTCAAAATCATGCTTAGATGCTCATTCTTTCAATAACCATGTGGTGGTCATGTATTTTTGGCAAACATGCAATTCTTTCATTAAAAGTGTATTCGACGTTTATCAACATGCACAACCCTCTCTTTTGGATACAAAATCATATTCAAGTCATAGCTATAATCAAGAAATTTCAAACACAATTCATATCATATAAAGGATGGGAAAAATTATAACAAGAGAGGGATTCTTTTGGATTCATGCTCTCAATTGTATATTCATCCTTAAACGCATGCACACATATATATATATAGTTTCAAATCAATTTGGGGGAAGGCCTAGATACCAAAATAATACTGATCAAGGCTTCTAAAACATGCTAGTAATCGTAAATTCAAAACCCCTTTCTTAAAAATCATGATATCTAAACCATTATCATGAATTAAAGATGGTTTCTTTGCCCATGAAATTTTAGGAAAACCCCACGTACCTTAATTTATGACTCTTGAATGGACTCATGCTTTAGGGATTCTATTCAAACAATAGATGGGTGCTTCTTTTAACCCTCGCAATGGGGATTCCGAATCTCAAAGAATTATTGAAAACCCACAGTGAAATCTTATGATATTTTGATCTATGGGTTGAAACCCTAAGAAGTGTTCTTGGTGATTTTGAGAGAGAATGACCTTATTTTGGTGTTTGGGGGATTTAATCCCGTGTTATGGATGAATAGTAGGTGGAAAATACCACTTTTACCTTTAAGAATGCAAAAACAGGACCTGGAAATTGGGTGCATGTGACAGAGCATGCGTCACACACTAGTCGCGCGATGCTACTGTCTCAGTTACAAAAATGGCCATACCTTTTCACTTGGGTATCAAATTTTGGGGAAATTGGTATCGTTGGAATGATAATTCAAAGATATTTCATTTGATATATAGAAGGCCCTCTAATTCATTATATACAAAGAATTATGGTTGATTAAAGTTAACCCAAGTTTTGACGCTCACTCAAACTCGAACGATAGGAAAGCTTTCAGCTCGTCCTTTATTTAGGGGACCTCTATGATCTCAATTCATGATCAAATAGGTTCCCACACTACATAATTGATTAACATCCCAAATTTGCATAGGATTTATGGCTTTTGGATCATTTATGCATAGAAATAATAGTTTTTGTTCTATCCCGAAATGCGGGGTGTTACATCATGGCTCGTATTCTTTCATCTCCTTATATTTTTCCTTCAGATAATCTCAAATTTCTTTTGCTGATTTAAAGGTCTTAATTCTCATGAAAATTATTACAGAAACACTAGCAAACAAAGTTTCTTTTTACCTTTGATTTTCTGATTTCTTTTCCTTGTAACTTTTGGTCTGGGCTACCGTGGGATTATCAGGTAGTGGAAGAACCTAATAATCCTCCTCCACAGTCTCTCAAAGATCTAAAACCTCAAGATAAGTCTCCATTCTTACTGTCCAAAGATGGTAATTCTCACCATCAAAGACAGAAGGAGCTATTTAGGAAAAGTTATTTTCAGAATTCATCTCTCTTACAGATCCCTCAAGAAACTGACTCTTGATACCAATTTTTGGTTTTTAACTTTGAAATTAGAGAAATAACAGAGAAAGAGTTGGAGAGAAGAAAATACTGCAATTGTATTGTCAAAGGGACTTATTTTATTAACAACTCAATACATATATTTATAGGTAAATTTCTAACAACACTTCAATTAAAATTGGGATAACTAATTTCTATTCAAATAATAAAGGGACAACTAATTCCTAAGGCACATAGAACTAATAATTTAAAACTACTAAAATTATCTATTACTACTTTATTTCTGAGACATATTTCAACAATTATGAATCGACCATGAAAATGCGGCCACATAGTAAATCTGGCTTTACGCCTTGCTTCATCTTTAAACATAAAAGATTTCCAGATAACAATAGGTGCTGCAGAGAGGAGCTGGTTATAAACTTGTCTGATAAAGCTCTTTGATCTGGACATACAGGAATTTAATAGCGCAATTGTATCCCTGGCAGTCATGATCTGTCTGATCATCTAAGCAGCTTGTTGAGGCAACTGAATATCACTCAAGTTTCTCCCATTTATGTAGTACATACGTATCCATTTTATCCACAACTTATCTTGCTTATGAGCCAAATCCCGACGGTGCTTGGTAATATCATCCTAATATATATTCTGATTTCGCCATTCTGAATTTTCATTGAGGATATTTGATCTTCCATTAATTTTGAGACAAACACTTTTGATGAGATCTCTCTAACTGATAGAGATCGAAACTGTGAACTAGAAATGAACTACGAAAGCAAGTAAAAAGATAATCGATAAGGATAGAAATTAGACACAAGAAGAAGAAGTAATTAAGAACAAAAAAGTATATTAAACTCTAATACCCTGAACTACAATCTTAATTAAACACCTAATTCTTACGGTGAACAAAAGGGAGATGATCTCCCTCTAAACGAATGTTTTTAAACCAAGTTTCAACAAAACTTCACCAACTCTCTCACTCAATGGAGAAGTATTCTTCAACAATCAAGTAAAACTAAGAAAATAACATAGGCTCTAAATTTTTATAGTTTAGGGTTAATTATAAAATATTTAGGGGCCCAAAAGTGACCCATTAGCAAGAAAAGCCCACACAATAAGCTTGAGAAGATGTGAAGTGTTTGGGTCACACCCCAGGTGCATGTCAAGTACATTTGAGACTATTTTTACCATCTCTTGACAGGTTAGAGAAGGTCTAATGTAGATCCAAAGCGCCTTGGGCGCATATCACTCAAAAGGGCGTTCTAGCCCCATTTTATATTCTCTTGACTCCTCCACTAATCCCTGACCTAATGTGAGTGCAATCATCATAAAATGACACCCTATTTATGGTAAAAAGACTTCTTCAAGTACCTCTCATGTCATAAATCATCCTTGGTTCCTTTGAAGCTCCGGGCTTAGCTTCTAGTAAAAAGCTTGGATCTAATCTGGATTGTATCTTCCACTCCATATTGAGAAGAATTTGACCTCAAATTCATGGGGTGATCATCTTATTTCATGTTAATCAATGATAGATCACACACATTGAAGGTATTGTGCACTTGATGTTCCGGAGAAAGGTCAATCTTGTAGGCATAGTTGTTTATTCTTTCAAGAACTTGAAATGGACCATCACCTTGAGGCATTAATTTGTGTTTTATTTGGGTTTGAAACCTATCTTTCCGGATGTACACCATACCCAATCACCCGGTTCAAGAACAAGTCTCTTCCTTCCCTTGTTTACTCTTTTGGCGATCTCTTGATTCCTTTTCTTAAAGTGAATCCTTACCTTCTCATACATCTTCTTCATGGATTTCGCCCTCTTATTTTTATCTAAGCTTATCACAACATAACTAGGAAAAGGAGTGATATCTAAAGGTATAGGGGGTTGATACCATAAAAGCATTCAAAGGGATTTATATCAATAGTTGAGCAGATACCACGATTATAAGCAAATTCTACTAAAGGTTGGTGGTCATCCTAAGAGGCCATTTTTCCTTTATCTAAGGTGTGTAACATAGATCCCAATGTTCTATATACCACCTCCATTTCTCATTGATTTGCGGGTGGAAAGATATTGAGAAAAGCCATTTGGTGCTAAACGTACCCCATAACTACCTCTAAAAGTGACTAAGGAACTCACTGACCATAGTCTAAAGAATTCTGTGTATTTTGAAAACATGCTCAATAAAAAAAGAAGACACATTAAAAGCATCACCAATTTTATGAGATGAAATGAAATGGGCCATTTTTTAGAACCTAGCAACCACAAAAAAATGCAATCCCTACCCCTCCCCGTCCTAGTCAAACCTAAAACAAAATCCATAGAAATGTCAAGCCATGGGGATTTAGGAGTGGGTAGTAGGGTGGATAATCCTTGAAGGAGAATGCGGGATTTTGATCTTCTACAATCCATGCATTAACCACCAATTCTAGCAATATCTTGTTGCATCTTGGGATAATAGAATTGTTCCTCTAGGATTCCAAGGGTTTTTTCGATTCCAAAGTGACCCATCATACCACCATTATGTGCCTCTCTTACAATCAATTCTCTTCATAAGCTAGAGGGCACACACAACCTTTTTCCTTTGAGATAAAAACCATGGACATAGCAGCACTATCCCTCTCCCACCTTTTCCTACCCCATATCTCACAACATTGGTAGATTTAAGAAAATTTAGAGTCCTTAGAATTTTCTTTAGACTCTCAAATCTTATCAATTTAGAAGACAATGTAGAGATTAGCACATTCTTCCTAGACAATACATTGGCTACCATATTTTTCTTTCCCTTTTTGTACTGAATAACATAATAAAAAGTCTCTAGGAAAGCAATCCATTTCATATGCCTTTTATTTAGTTTATTTTGGACCCAAATATGATTCAAGGATTCATAGTCGGATTGGATCACGAACTCCTTAGGCCACAAATAATGCAGCCAATTACCCAATACTCTAACCCGGGTGTATAACTCTAGATCATAAATATAATAATTTAGAGTAGTGCCTTTGAGCTTTTCACTAAAATAGGAAATAGGTTTATGATCTTGCATTAAGGCGACACCTATTCCTATCTAACTTACATCACATTAAATTTGAAACATATTATCAAAATTGGGTAATTGCAACAAGAGGGTGGGTCTAAGCATAACCTTCAAAGCTTCAAATGCATTTACTTTCTCATCACCCCATTTAAAAGGTTTATCTTTGCAGATCATCTTGGTCAAGGAAGAAGCGACGGTACTAAATCCTTTGACAAATTTCTTGTAAGAACTATCCAACTCATTCGCACTTCAACAATGGATTTCGGAGTTTGTCAATTCTTGATCGCATCTATCTTAGATTCATCCACCTCGACTCCTCTTGAGCTCAAAAAATATCCCAAGAACACTACTTCATTCACACCAAAAGATCAATTTTTAAGATTAGCATACAACTTTTCTTTTCTAAGCACTTCAAACACATTTTGAAAATGTAATAAACTAGCACATCATCAAAGTATATCACAAAAAACATCCCTATGAATTGTTTTATCACATGGTTCATTAACACCGCATAAAGGTAATAGGAGGTTGGTGACACCAAAAGGCATGACAAACTATTCGTATAGAGCGAACTTGGTCTTGAGTTTAGTATTTCACTCATCTCCCGGTTGTATCCAAATTTGGTGCTACCCGCTCCTAAAATCTATGTTTGAAAACACACAAGAAAAATTCAACTCATCAATCATATCATTCAAATGGGGAATTAAGTGGTGATACTTTACAGTTGTTTTATTGATGGATTGACAATTAACACATATACGCTATGTCCCATCTTTCTTTGGCATTGGCAACACTAGGACTGTACATGGACTCATACTCTCTTTGATGTACCCTTTGTTGAGGAGTCCACAACTTGTCTTTGGAGCTCCTTTGTGTCATTTGGATTACTTTGGTTGGCCGGTTTGTTGGGCAATTGAGAACCCGACACGAAACCAATTTTATGCTCAATTACCTGAAGTGGGGATAATCCCTCGGGAAGCTCCTTTCAGAACACATCTTCATAATCCCAAAAAACAATGGAAATAGAATAGAGAATAAGAGAAGTAGAGTGGTTAGAATAAAAATCATGGGCTAGGAGGAACATGGGTTCCTCCTTGTCATATTCCTTGAAAAGATTATTGTTCGTAGCCAATAGCACCATAGGACTGTTCCCTTTCAACTTCCTCTCCTCCTCTTCTTCATCTCTCTCTTTGGCTTGATTCTCCTTCCCACCTTGTTTCTTACCCTTCTTTTTCAATCCTCTCAACTTTGGTGACCCTCATTTACTTGGCTGGTGAAAGTGGATGGAGACTAAATTTTCGACCATTCAACTCAAAGGAATACAATTTGGTCCTCCAATCATGCTTGGTTGAATGATTATATTTGCAAGGCCTCTCAAGTAAGAGATAGCAAGATTGCATCGATATCACATCACAATGCATCTCATCATGATAATTTTTTATTTTGAACCAAATCAACATTTGCCTAGTCACCTTCAAATCTTCACATTAATTGAACCATTGGAACTTGTAGGGTGTAGCATGTTTGGTTTTGGTCAACTTCAATAAATCAACCAAAGTAGCACTAGCCACATTAGCACAACTGCCACCATCAATTATCAAAGAGCACACATTTTTCTTAATAAGACATTTAGTATGGAATAGATTTTCCTTTTGACTAGGATCATCTATTGTCGTACTAATTATTGCACAGCTCACAACAAAGTTTGGAACCACAAACTCTCCATCTTAAATCCAAGCATCTTTATTATCTTCCTCTTCTTGCACACCTTCTTTGGACCCCTCTCCATCTTTGGCCTTTTCATCATTCTCATCTTCCAACTATACCTCTTCTCCAAGGTAATATAATTTCCCTTTTCTATGGATCACATTTCTCTAGTTTGGACATTCATTTTCCTTATATCCCAATCTTTGACATTTAAAACATTGAAAACCTTTAGAATTGGGAGTAGTATATTTGTCACCTTTGTTTCTTGGTAGGTACTTTGGAGTGGTCTTCTCCATGGGCATCTTATAATTGGACTTGTAGTCTTTGTTCCATCCTAATGAAGATTGAGCTACCTCTTTATTCTTACTCCAAGTGTTGGTAGATGAGTACCTTTTGGTTTGTAAATTGCCATTTCTTTGATGTCCCAATCATTCTCAAATGTTGTTTGGAACATTTTTTCTATGGTTTTGAACTTGTGTATAGTCATCATACATGAGGATATTTCTTTGTTATACCCAACCTTGAAGTGTATGATGTCATGGTTCACGTTCTTATGATGCTCGAGATTCAAGATCAATTGTTGGAATTCATCATAATAGGCCAAGACATTCTTTCTTCCTTGACTCAAGTTATATAACTTGGAAAGTAGCTCATTTTTATACCTCTCCATCACATACATTTGTATCATAAGTCCCTTCAATGCATCCCATGGAGGTGGTTGTTCCTCATTAAATGCATTTCCAAATATCTTGGCATAATCCCACCACGTATTGGAATACCCTTCAAAGTGGGCTATGGTATAGAAAATCTTCTTCTCTTCGGTGGTATAACTGACATGGACGATCCTTTCATAAGAGGACTCCTATGTGATGTAAGCTTTGTGATCACTCTCGCTCTTAAAAGTTGGAACACTAACCTTGATTGAATTGCTGCGTACATCCCGATCCCTATTATCTTATCGGTTCTATTAATCATAGCCTTGGGGTTGGTTTTCCAAGTTTCCTCTACCATTAAGTACCGGACCAAATCTTCCTCCCCAACCTCAATAAACCCTTTGATCTATTGGTCTAAATCTCATTTCACCTACCAACATATCATCTTCATCGAATACTTTAAGCTTCTCATGTTTTTCCTTCACCCTTTTCTCTTCTATTTGGATGGTTTGATGTAACACCCTGATTTTCTGAACCAGAATGCTACACAGTGCTCATGACCCCAAAGGATCCCAAGCTAACCCATGACTAATATATGTACCTGTTACTGCATTATATATTATAAAATGTGGAAGCATGAATATGAAAGTCCATAAGGTTCGAACTAAATAAACGACTGATAACAAAATGTCTAAAAAAGGTATAACAATACCAAAAGAAGTCATAAATACTTAAAATAATGAGATCTGAATATCTAATCTGAGATCTAGTCTAAAAGCCTCTAACTGAACTGAATAAGGAGTTGAAGGAACATGTCTTCAACTAACTCCATCTAGAAACTAAATAGTAAATATAGTAATAATCATATCGTACTCGAATGAGAAGGACTCACTTCAAACTCTAAACAATGGAATGCTATTGCTGATCTGGAGCTCGTGCCTCTGAACCTATGGTGTAATATAAGAGAAAGAACCACAGCAGAAATGCATCAGTACATCTGAATGTACTGAGTATACGAGTGAGGTAGGCTAAATGTAAAGGGTTATACGCATGAACAATGCTAACTAATATGAACGTGAGAATACGTACATGCATAAACAACTATAACTGAACTCGTGATGATGCTGATACTGAGTTTGAATGCTAACGATATGACTTTACTGTTACTAAGGTACTGAATAGATTATTGACTATTTCTGACAGTTTAAATTATGAAAAACTAGTTTGAATAACTGTGTCTAAAAGTCCAGAAACTGAATACTGGTAACGTGAGCTATGACAACTGATATAGCTGATATAACTGTAATGATTGGACTAATCAATATAACCAATACTAAGTGACTGTATTTGACAATCTAAGTTCTGATAGAACTATCTGAGTTTTGTTCTACTTGGAGTAACTAAATATGAGATTAGTCCTATCTAGTGGGTGATCATGAGTATACTGATAATAAGAATGATTTGACTTAGTCTAAGATCAGTCCTATGTAGAGGGTGATCTTTAAATCTAATGATTTTGATACTGATTAATCATAGTTGAGATCAGTCCTAGCTAATGGGTGATTTTGAAGTCTATTTACAATGATAAGCATTGACTGTATCTAACAATACTGAGTCTGTACTACTAAGCTGAGTTGACTATGTCTGAAAGCCCTGATTCTGTAACTGAAACTGTGGAATGTGTTTATCTAACCAACATGCCCCAAGCTAAGCTGACTGGGGTCCAATCTCTGCCCTAACTGGAAGGGTGTCAGTACCACGCCACCAGTAAAGATATCTGCTGTGGAGTCAGTCCTAATCTAATGGGTGACTCCTGGGATCAGTCCTATACATATGAATGTGCTAACGAGTGACCCCTAAGTATGTCAGTCCTATCTAATAGGTGAAATCTCGTACCTACGCTGGCAACTTAGTTCTAAAACTTAAGGATTGCTTCTAGGGATTTCAGTCCTATTCTAGTGGGTGAGCCCCCATCCCTAGGTTAGCTCGGTGCTAAATCCTACTCCTATCTGAAAGACACTAAACTGAATAACTGGGCTGAACTAAATAACTTAACTGAACTGATTTGCTTAACTGATACTGAATAGCTAAACTAATATTAGTGGTATTATTTAGCGGAGCTAAAACTGAGTTTACTGGATTCCGATGACGGACGGAATATAATGAGTTCTGAGGACTGATTAAGAGTACTGAAGTTACTAAGATTTACTGTGATTACTGAGCACTGAGATTACTAAGAATACTGAACTACTAAGATTACTGAGTTTTCCTGAGTCACATGACTAACTGATTTCTATAGATCATGGCTTGATTGAGAGTATCGTGAAAACATGACATGGCTCTAGGCACACAACTACATTTTTCGAGTACAAGTACCCCCAGGACACAATGGAAGGAAACTGATACACATGACTAACTTGATCATAAAGGTAGAGTCCATAATCCCCAATATCATAAATAATGGATTTCATACTAAGCATGGTTCTCAACAATCTATTTCATGGATGGGAATATCGTACAACATGTATATACTTGCATAGCTTTCAATATCATGCTCATTACATATTACAACCACAATCCACAATATCATAACTTGGGGAATTTCATGAAGTACATGGGTATTCTACATCTTTTACATGAGTGGTTTTCTAATTAAGCATGGCATAATTCCATAAGACTAGTTCATGAGTAATCCAATGGTGTTCACAAGACACATTATCAACATGGATGACATTGAATCATAGAGGCCTATCATGAATCCTTCACTTAGTCATAATTTAGCTATAATGCATGATTTCTAGTCTCTTAGGTATTTTATCAAACACCTTACATGCACTTTTTAAGTCATAGGTGTATTCACAAACTTAACCACTTTAATCCACCCAAATTCATGGGTTCCAACTATACGATCACAATCTTCCTGGAAGTTCATCAAATTCCCACTCTATAACACAAACCACAAATAACAACATGAATACAACCATATGACGACAAAACATTCATGATTTTGTTATCAAAGATTGATTCTTGAACTCCACGAACGAAAAAAATCCATGGATGAACACTACACATACCTTAATGGTGATGAAATTATTGAAAGATTGGACCTTCAAGCTTGATTATGCAACCCTAGTAGTTTTTCTCCTTCTTGTGCTCTTGGATAATGAACTTAAGATTTTAATAGGATTGTAATGTGATTAGAAGCTATAAATTTCATGAGGTTAAGTATTGGGACGTGTAAGGAGTGTTAAAAGACTTAATTATCCTCAAAATAACTCAAAAACTAAGTGTTTTTCATGGCTGAAATCATGTGTTCGTCGCACACCTCATCTCACATGCTAAGGTGTGCACTGCACATCCTGTCGCATAAGCTAAGGTGTGAATCACACATGCTATCACACACTTGAGGGTGTGCGCCGCACAACCTTTCGCACACTTGTTCCAGTAGCCATGTGTGATTGTTTATGCGTTGCACTCCTACTTTGCAGGGCCATAACTTCTTGCTCGGGTGTTGGATTTTTATAAAATAGGAATTGTTGGAAAGCTAATTGGATTCTCTACATTTTGGTAGTTCTAAATCTGCAAAAATGTCACATATAAATAAAGTTATCCTTGTTCAAAGGTCACTCTTGCGGAATCACACACTAAAACTTAATGGATCCAAAAGCTATTAGCTTGCCTTACTCTGAGTGACTCACATGAGCATGCTTAACACATCATAAGCTATATTATTTCTAGGATACACATTGTAAATCATGTACTCAAATATGAATCATAGGATATGATGTTTCATAAGTAGGAGAACTGATTCATTTCCTAGCTTGGAAATATACAGGGTATTACAGTTGGTTTTAGTTAAAGGATATTTGAGTGGGGTAATTTGGTTTAGTAGAGGTTGGGGTATTCGGGTTTGAGATTCATTTTGTTGTGTCTGGTTGAATTGAGGTTGGAGTAGTCGAAAAGGATTTCAGTATTATAGATATATAGTTGCTTGAGGAATGGGATCATGTGCTTGTATTGGTGGATTGATCATTTAGTAAAGTTTTCTAGGGAAATAGAAGTGGGAGGATTTGGAGCATGCCCACTAGTTGAAGCATGTTAGTGTTGAAGCGTGAATAGGGATGAGTTTAGTCGACGTTCCATGATATCCACTCTTCCACCGATGTTGGACACACTCCCTTCAATTGAACCCACCTTAAGGTCATGTGAGTTTATCTTAGCGTCCATGGAATCAATTTTACAATTGAGAGTTTCAGTGGCCGGTAAGATAACACATGCTGAGTGGTTTTCCATGGGTTTTGAAGGTTTATCTTCCGTAGTAATTTTACCTATGAAGAATGACACTAAAAAAAAAAAAGAAGAATGTTGGAGTTTGAGAAATTAACCTCACAACTCTTTGCACCTTTGTTTACCCCACACTTGGATCAAAAATGTTGAAAAATCGTTATGCTCCATGTGGTAGTTGAGGTGTCAAGTGCTACTCTTGACCAGATGGGATTCTTGTTTGAAAAACTAATAAATATGTAAGGACTTTGATCAAGAACTAACAGCGATATGAGAAAGAGAAAAGCTTGAAAGAAGTAGGACGTTGAAAGAATTCGTACGCAAGAACTAAGCAACCAACTTAGTAGATTAATTACTAGTTGTTGAGTAGTTTTAAGAATCAAGGAATGAATTTAAGAATCAAGGAATGAAACTAAGGAATCATACCTGAGAAAAGGAGTAATTAATGTGTTGAAATGAGTTTCGAGACTTGAGTTGGTGTTAGAAAATTTGATATGCCTTGGAGGTGGGCTGATTTGTGTTGGCCAGCCTGCTCTAGCAGGTGTGGCGAATGTCCAAGGCATCCTGGACGTAGGAGGGATGCCCAGCTACTTCTTTGACCTGCGTGAACAGGCCTGGAGAAGCTGCAACACAGCTTGGGCGCAGGTCACATGCAAGTTGGCCGTCCATCCCTATTGTGAAGTGTCCTTTACAGAATGAGAAAAGTATTGTTTGTAAGCATGACGTATGTTTTCTTTTAAGAGGATAAAACTAGGCTCATTGAGAGTAGATGGTTACCTGAAGAAAAGCATGAGTTTAAAGTATCTATGCTGGAAATCGTGTACCATCTAACTCAGTAGTGTAGTAATGAATTGAGCCATAATTGAAAGAAGATGCTTTGAAGATCATCGAACTACGCCCATGTGTTTTTGTTTACCTTATACTAAATTGCCTATGAAACTCTCTCACTTATGTTGTATAAAAATATGTTATTTTTTGGATTGTTCTACATACCAGTACCTTGTGTATTGACCCCCTATATTCCAGGTTCTGAGGCCCAGTCTCATGGTCCTACTGAACAGTAGATCGCTACCAGTACCTTGCATCTTGTTCATATGTGTTGGTTCCTTTTTTATTTTATTTCATAGTCCAGTAGGGGCCTTATCTTAGTTTCAGATGAATTGTTGCTTTCAGTTTAATAGAGACTTCGTAGACTTGTTATAGATGGTTTTGGATTTCTTATGGACTTATCTTCCTCACTGCTTAGTTGAAATAATAGAACTATCATGCTTCCATTTTACTTCCTCATTTATTATAATAGATGAGTTATCCTTGTGATTACATACAAAGGGTCATCTCAGTCCTTGATGGTTCAGGATGCCCGTCGTGGACAGGGCCTCGGTTTGGGTTGTGAGAAGCTTGGTATCAGAGAACGGTTCATGTTCCAAGGGTGTCTACAATGTCATGTCGGGTAGAGTACTTTCTATAGGTATGTAGCGCGCCACACTTATAAGGAGGAAGCTATTAGGTGTTTAGGATTGTGTTTCTTTCCTTCATGTTCTAGTTCATGCTATAAAGTCGAATGTCCCCTAACTCATGATTTCCTATAATTCAGAGATTAGTTATGCCTCCCCATAGATCCAATGAGTAGAATACCCATGTTGATGAGGTAGCAGAACTCGTACTCCAAAATTTATTGCTAATCCGAGAGTCCCTCCAGTACCAACCAGTCTACCTCGGGCTACTCAGTTGGTGTTAATTGTACCCTGCCTCCTCAGAGAGAAGTCTCGAATGCTAGATTTCGGCAGTCTATCCCACGATTGCTGAATTTGTGGCTTCTTAGTCCCGTCGGTCTAAAAATGTGAGTTCTGTGCTTGGTTCATCTAAAACTACTCGAGTTAGCTAGTTCATGAGGCTGAACCCACCCATCTTCACTGGCACAAAGGTTGAGGAGGACCCCCAAGGGTTTATTGATGAACTGGATAAAATTGTAAGAGTCATGATGCTAGTAAGGTTGAAGAAGTTGAGTTGGTAGCCTATCAATTGAAAGACGTTGCTAATTAGTGGTACAATGAGTGGGAAGATTTGAGTGGTAGATATGCTAAACCTTCTGTGTGGGGTGAGTATGTAGAGGCCTTCCTAGATTGATTCTTTCCCCAGGATCCAACGGAAGCAAAAGCTGAAGAATTCGTGAATCTGAAATAAAAAAAGATGAGTGTCAAAAATTATGCATTGAAATTCACCCAATTATCCCGTTATGCTCCAGAGTTATTGGGAAACATGAGGGCTCATATGAGGAAGTTCGTATCTGGTCTCTCAGATGATTTGGTGTTAGAATTTAAGGGGGCAATATTGAAAAAGGACGTGGATTTCTCCAAGTTATCAGTTCACATATAGCAGGTAGAAGAGAAGAGGAAGAGACAGATAGAGGTAAGGGAAATAAAGAGGCAAGCTAAGAGAGCTAGGTCTATAGATTAGAATGTCAGTCAGCAGCAGGGTGGTAATTAGGGTAAGAAATAGTCTAAGAAGAAATTTTGGAGTAATGCTCAGTCCTCAGCTAGTGCACTTGAACCTAAGCCTTCGGGTGAGCAGTGGTTCCGGTCAGGAGATAGGCCTAGAGCTTAGGGTAACCAGTCCCAAGTGAGTGTGACTCAACCCACTAGGCCACATCCTCACTATAGAATTTGTGAGAGGAACCATCCATGGAGGTATTATTTTGAGAAATGGATGTGCTACTCTTGCAGCCAAGCCAAGTGGGCCACATCCATAGAGATTGTCTTTCAGATGCAGGAAATATTGGAGGGGATA
Source organism: Capsicum annuum (assembly GCF_002878395.1). NCBI lineage: Eukaryota > Viridiplantae > Streptophyta > Magnoliopsida > Solanales > Solanaceae > Capsicum > Capsicum annuum. Next base: position 205,056,743 of record NC_061119.1, on the reverse strand, counting down.
AGTTCCAAGATGCATCCACAACCCTTTCTCCTAATGATACTACTTTAGCCGTTGGAGATGGTCACAACTGGTTATATGCTTTATCTACTCCGTAGGACTCAAAGGCTTCACTGGATGTGGTTACTGGTATGTTACAGATCTTTTCCTATGATATGTATGCATTACTTGATATTGGGTCTACCTTGTCGTATGTAACCCCTTATGTGGCAATAAGTTTTGGTTTTGAGCACAAAAATATTCAATAACCCTTTTCTGTTTCCACATCTATTGGTGATTCTATTATTGCTAGGAGAGTTTATTAAAACTGTGCAGTGTCTATTTGACATCGTGATATTTTGGATGACCTCGTAGAGTGGATATGATTGATTTAATGTTATTTTAGGTATGGGTTAGCCCAATTCAAGTTACACCATATTAGACTGTAGGACTAGAAAGGTCACCATCTCTTTTTCTAATGAGCCAGTGATAGAGTAGGAAGGATATGCTCAAGCACCTAGGTGGAAATTCATATCTTATCTTAGAAACCACAAGATCATATCAAGGGGTTGTTTTTATCATCTGTTTTGGGTCAAAGATTCTAGCACTAAAAGCCATTCGCTCCAGATTGTTCCTGAAGTTAATGAATTTTTGAAAGTTTTTCCTGATGACCTCCTTGGGATAACACCAGATAGGGAGATAGATTTTAGCATTGACCAGTTGTCGGACACTCGACCTATTTCTATTCCTCCATATAAAATGGCTTCTATAGAATTGATTGAGTTGAAAGAATAGTTAAAAGAAGTTCTTGATAAAGGCTTTATTCATCCTAGTGTCTCTCCCTCGGGTGCTCTAGTGCTTTTCGTGTGTAAGAAAGATGGTTCCCTCTGCATGTGTATATATTACCATCAGCTGAACAAAGTCACAGTTAAAAATATGTACTCTATTCCCAGAATTGATGATCTCTTTGACTAACTCCAAGGTGCAAAATATTTTTCCAAAATAGACCTTCGTTCAGGGTATCATCAGTTAAAGGTTAGAGATGCTGACATTCCCAAAAACCATTTTCCAAACCCGGTATGGTCACTATGAATTCCTAGTTATGTCCTTCGGGTTAACTAATCCCCCCACACTATTTAGGGAACCAATGAATAAAGTGTTCTATCAGTTTCTAGATCTTTTCGTCATAGTTTTTCTCAATGACATCTTGGTTTACTCTAAGAGTGAGGAGGAACATGCCAATCCCCTTTGAATCACTTTCAGACTCTTAAGGATTAGGAGTTATATGCAAAGTTTTCCAAGTGTGAATTCTAGCTTAGTGCTATTGCTTTCCCGGGGCACATTATTTCTAGTGAGAGGATTAATGTTGACCCCCAAAAGACTGAGGCAGTGAGTAAATAGCCCAGACCTACGACTCCAATCAACATATGGAGCTTCTTGGGTTTGGCAGGGTATTACAAAAGATTTGTAAGAGTTTTTCATCCATAGATACTCCAGTTACTAGGTTGACACATAAAAATGTGAAATTCTTATGGTCTTACTCTTGTGAGAATAATTTTGAGATACTGAAGGACAATTTGACTACTGCACCGATTTTGACCCTTCCTGAAGGTACAGAGAGATTCATGGTTTACTGTGATGCATCCTGGGTAGGACTTAGTAGTGAACTTATGAAGCATGGTAAGGTGGTGGCATATGTATCTAGATAGTAAAAGATACATAAGAAAAACTATCCCACCTATGACTTAGAGTTAGCGGAGAGTTAGCTGTTGTGGTATTCGCACTAAAAATCTGGCGTCATTATATTTATGGAGTGCATGTTGATATTTTTACTGATCACAAAATCTTGAAGTATGTATATGCAGAAAGAACTAAATCTCAAGCAGAGGCGGTGGTTGGAGTTGTTGAAGGATTATGACATGAGCCTATATTATGATCCGGGTAAGGCAAATGTGGTTATCCATGGGAAGTCTTTCTCATATGGAGGAAGAAAAAAAATATGGTGAAGGATATTCATCGGCTTACTAATTTGCAAGTCCGACTCCTAGACTTCGAGGATGAAGAGGTGGTCGTACAAGAGGTAGCTAAATCATCATTACTTGCGAAGGTTAAGGAAAAGTAGACCAGAGACCCCATTTTAATGCAGATTAAAGAGGATGTTGGTCAACAAAAATTAGTGGCATTTGAAATTAGAGGTGATGGGATTTTGAGGTATCAAGGTAGGCTATGTGTGCCAGATGTGGATGGGTTACGAGAAAGAATCCTTGGCAAAGCCCACAATTCCAGTATGTTATTCACCCTAGCTCTACTAAAATGTATCAGGATATCAAGGAAATATGTTGGTGGAATAATATGAAGAGAGATGTTGCTAACTTTGTGACTAAGTGCTAGAATTGTCAACTAGTTAAGGTGGAACATTTGAGGCCAGGTGACACTTCACAAGGGATAGCCTTGCCTTTGTGGAAATAGGAGATGATCAACATGGGCTTTATTATAGGACTTCTCAGATCTCGAAACCAATATGACTCCATTTGGGTAATTGTAGATAGGATGACCAAGTCCACTCATTTTCTTCCAATATGGACCAATTATTCAGGATATGATTATGCTAAGTTGTACATTCAAGAAATAGTTCGGTTTCATAGGGATGTAGTATCTATTATATCCGATCGAGGTACGCAATTCTCCTCTCAATTTGGTGGTCTTTTCAGAAGGGTTTAGGTACCCAAGTAAATCTTAGCACTTTATTTCACCCTCAAATGGATGGGCAAGAAGAGCGCACCATTCAGAAATTGGAGGATATGTTGAGGGCTTGCGTGATTGACTTTAAAGGTAGTTAGGTGGATCATTTGCCGTTGATAGAGTATCCCTACAACAATAGATGCCACTCTAGCATACAGATGGCTCCTTTTGAGGATCTATATGGGAGGAGATGTAGGTCCCTGATTGGGTGGTATAAAGTGCGTGAAAGCTGTTTATTTGGTCCTGACTTTGTTCATCAGTAGATGGAGAAGGTGAAATTATTAAAGAATGACTTAAGATAGCTCATAGTTGCCAAAAATCCTATGTCGATGTTATAAGAAGGGAGTTGGAATTTGAGGTTGGTGATTCGGTGTTTCTAAAGGTCTCCCCTATAAAAGGAGTCATGACATTTGGAAAGAAAGGGAAACTCAGTCCTCATTATTTAGGCCCTTCTCAAATTACGAGAAGGGTTGGTGGAGCTGCTTAAGAGATGGAGTTGCCCGCAAGCTTAGCTTCGGTACATCCCATATTCTATATGTAAATGCTTAAGAAATGTATTGGAGATCATTCACTTGTGTTTTCTATTGAGGAAATTAATGTGGAGGATACCTTATCGAATGAAGAAGAACCCATAGTTATACTAGATCAGCAAGTTCAGAAGTTGAGGAGTAAAGAGATAGCTTTGGTTAAAGTGTTGCAGAAGAATCATAGTGGAGGAAGCTACTTCGGAGTAAAAGAAAGACATGCATCCAAGATACCCATCACTCTTTGAATCCATGGATACTGATATGGAAGGAATTGATCTTATATTACTCATTTTAGTTCACGTAATGCTTGAAATTGTTCTCAATGTGTTTTGAACAATCATTCGGGAACAAATGATCCCAATAGGGGGATAATGTAACAACCCGCATTTTCCGGCTAGAACTTAAATCGTCATTCCTACGCATAAAGGTCCCAAGGCCAATGACTCCTATATAAATATAAGTATGTTTACCAATTATATTGTGTGGGAATCTATTTGTACATGAATTTAGATCATAGAGGTCCCTTGACTAAAAGATGAGTAGAGGACTTTTTAACGATAGAGTTTTAGCGGATAATCCTATTTGGATCAAATTCTAAAGACTATTAGTACTAAAATATGACGAGTTGGAGGGCTTAATATATAGCAAATTAAAGGTCTTTGAGTCTTATTTCAAACACCACCAGTTTCGCCTTAATCCAATATCGGAGTAAACTGTTACGCCCATTTACCAAAAGTTATCTGTCTTCCAGGGTGTGATGGCCAGGGTGACGGACCGTCACCCAGTGATAGTCAATCATACTAGACCATCACCCTTAATAAGTAACACCAAAAATGGGTCATTTTATGATGGTTGGAGCGATGGTCAGAGTGACGGTCCGTCACCCAAACCGTCAGTAGGGGCCAATCTACTCTAATGTAACATTTTTAAAGCGATATTTTTGTATTTTCCTCACCCCAAACTCCTCCCCCACAACTTAAATAATTCAATAAATGTTATAATCCATTTCTAATCAGTTTTAAACACTCACAATCCTCTCCACTCTCAAGAATAAGGAAAAATATTAGGGTTTCTTTCAATACCCCTACATCACCTCACTTATTATAACTAAATATCTCACCAAACTTTACAAATACATATCCACAAATAATCAATAACGCTGATTCTATCAAGTCGCACGCTTGTTCCAACACATGGACTAGGAAGAAAAACATAATTTTAATAAAGCCAATTTGAAAAGCAAGCATCAAAGCTTAAAGTCTTAATTACCTCGCTAACGAAAATTTCCACAACCTCACAATGTGTAGAACACCAACCAAATAGCCTTCAATGGCTTCAATCTATACAAAAATATTAAATAACGATATCAATTATATTTTTTGAGGTCAGATTCCAATATCCTTATTGTTCAAGGTTAATGCTAAACCTTAATATCTCACATCATTATCCATGAATTAAAGATAATTTAATAAGGGAAGGCTGCCAAAACAAAAACTTTAAAATAATAACCAATGATTTCTAACCCATAATGTCAATAACTTCACTATTTAAATTTCCCTTACAGTAACAAAGAATGGTTGGATATTTTGGATTCTACCCTACCGCAATCAATTTCTACCCTTACAGTAACAAAGAATGTTACAATAACACTTTATGAAAACCTCAAACATATACAAATATATTAGTTACTACAACAGCAGACTATTACAACTATAAAGAAGATCAAACATACATTATTTACTGCTCTGCCAAAATTCTATGCCAAAACTACAAACAAACTCATACGTTATCACTTCACAAAGATGCCTGCCAACACAGTGTAGATACTCTCTGTTTATCTCTCTTTTTTTCTTTTGGTACACAATTTTGCTTTTTGTTTTCCCAGGGATAAAAGATCATATATATAGCCCTAGTACCGTGAAACTAAAAAAGCCCCTTGACTTGTCCCCTTTTAATTACTTAATTAATATTAATAATTGTTTATAATTACCAATTAACCCTTCATTAAAAAGGAAATAATAAGCTGGCTATTACATTCTCCCCCACTTAAAATAACTTTCGTCCTCGAATGGGTCTAGAATCATACTTTAAATGCCAAATAAGTGAGGATATCTAATTCGCATCTCCTCCCCGGACTCCCAAGTAGCTTCCTCGATTGGATGATGATGCCATAATACCTTGACCGAAGCTATCTTATTCGACCTCAACTGTCGCACTTCCCTATCAAGAATAGCTGTTGGACTTTCCTCATAAGTCAGATTCTCACCAAGCTTACATCCTTTGGCTGGGTCTTATGGATATCATCACGAACATATCGTCTAAGCATAGACACGTGAAACACAAGATGAACTGCAAACAATCTTGGAGGTAAAGAAATCTTCTATGCCACCAATCCAATTTGGTCTAAAATCTCATAAGGACCAATGTATCTAGGACTTAGCTAACCTTTCCGACTAAATCTCATAACTGCTTTCATGGGAGAAACTTTCTAAAAAACTTTTTTGCCCTTTTCAAACTCCAAATCATGGACCCTTTTATCTGCATATGACTTCTTCTTGCTTTGTGATATCTTAAGTCGATCCCGTATCGCTGCAACCTTCTCCAATGCTTGCTGAACTAAATCTGGACCTAATAACAATACTTCACTGGACTCAAACTAGCCAACTGGTGAATGAGACTTGTCACCATATAAAACCTGATATGGTGCCATTTGAATGCTCGACTGGTAGCTATTATTATTATAAGCAAACTCTTCCAAAGGCAGATGATCATAGAAAATTCAATCATGCAAGATCTAAGCATGTCCTCCAAGATCTAAATAACTCTCTTCGACTACCATTCGCTCTGCGAATGAAAAGTTGTACGTAACTCAACCTGCAAACCTAATGCCTTCTGAAATAATTTCCAAAATTTAGTAGTGAACTTTCACCTCAATCAGAAACGATTGATATAGGCACCCCATGAAGCCGAACTATCTCCCAAAGGTAAATTTTCGCTAACTGCTTTGCGCTATAAGTAACCTGAACTAGTATGAAATGGGCAGATTTTGTAAGTCTATCCACTATCATCCAAACTGAGTTATGCTTCCTGAAAGTATTTGGAAAACCAACAACAAAATCCATAGTAATCCTTTCCTACTTCCACTACGGAATAATTAATTTTTGCATCACTCCACCAGGTGTAATGTCCCGAAAGTTCCAAACTAAAAATTTGTCCCTAAAAGTATCAAGCATGGGATTCTAGAGTAAATTATACTCAAATCCATGTGTAATTCTTTCAATTGTAACTTTTCATTACGTAGATTACTGAATAAGCTTTCCATTGATATAAGATTCTCCCAAAATGGACACTCGGTGATAAAGTTATGGCTATTTTATGTGCTAGTCGTAAAACATCGCCATTCAGGTGGTTAGCGCGTCGCGGAGAGGGTTTAATTAGTAATTGTCAAATTTCAGTGGGACCTCATAATAGTGGCATGTCGCGGAGGATTCCAATTTCACATTCATCAATTTCCAGTGATACTCCACGATCGTGGTGTGTCGCGGAGTGAGGCAATTTCCCAATTGTCAATTTCCAGTGAGCCACCACGATTGTGGCACGTCGCAGTGGCCCATATAATCAGGCACCCAGTTGTAATTTTTACTCCATCTCATTAAGAGTATTTTTGGGTAATTCCTACCCTCGTTATCAGCTTAAACACGAGATTATATTACCAAGTGACCACATTACTCATGTTTTCCCCAAAAGTTCACAAGAACTCACCCTAGGGTTTCAAATTAAAAACCCAAACATCTCAAGATTCAACCGTGGATTTTCAAAACAAATTGAAGATTTGGAATTCTCAAGTTGTGGGAATCAAGAAGTACCCTTTGAAATTCTTAATAGAGGTACACGGTGTTTTTCTAAAATCTCATGGGTATAGAAATCATGATTTTAAGAAAGGAGTTTTCAGATTTATGAATACATTCATGTTTTAGAAATCTTGATGGTTTTGTTTTGGTATTTTGACCTTCTCCACATTGATTTGAATTGATATATGTATATATGTACATGTTTTAAGTTAATATTCAAATTGAGAGCATGACTCACATGAAATCCCTCTTTTGATGTGATTGTTCCTATGTTTCACATGATATGGATTGTTTTGAAATGCATCTTGAAAATCATGTTACGAAGTGTCTTGATTTATGAATGATTTGGTTATGAACCCACAATTCAAAAGAGAGGATTGTTTGTATTGAAAAATGTTGAAAATACATATAATGAAAGAGTGCATGGATTTTGCCAAAAGCACATAACCACCTTATGTTTGAAGAGTTCTTGCATAGTTTTGACTTATGCTTTCGGAACATGAAATCTCTTATACTATTTGCATGTTTGGGTGATCTGAACTATGTTTTAATGGAAGATCATGCTTATTGCATTATGGCTCAGAATTAGGACTTGTAAGTCTTGGTGTGACGACACCAATTCAGATTATGCCATGATAATTCAGAACAGAATAGAAAGAACATTTGAAATTAGACTTTTCAGATATTGAAACTAGAAAATACATTATTCAGAATAGGATAAAATTTGGCATAAAGAGAGCTTAGGTGGTTCCCCGAAGAAGGCATGAGTTCAGAAAACTCATTGCCCAAAACCGTGATTTGCTGATCTGGGGTATTATGTCCTCTAGAGGGATTTTATGCTAGCCTAGTGTCATCTGGCATATTAGAATAGAAACTCCAACCCTTGCGGCATACTTGGATTGGGGGCTTCACCACCGAGTCAATGGCGGATTCCATACAACCCATGGGATTTTACAATTGTAGGGGTGTACCACCTAGCTCAGAATTAATATGAAGAACAGAAACTGCATTGTCAAGAACGATTTATGATTTTCAGAAAGGTGCCCATATGTTTCGAAAATTATTTTATGTATGATGTTTGACAAATTGCTCTCCATTATTCTATTCATATAAAAGCTTTCTTTTGGAATGCTTTGCGTACCAGTACATCTGTATTGACCCTCCCCCCTCTTCCCTCCAGGTTCTGAGGCTTAATTTAAGGGTGCAAAAAAGCAGTAGCACTTATCAGATAGAGTTACAACGTCCAGTTGGTGAGCCTTCTCTACTCCGGAAGGCTTATTCAAATTATGTTATTTATGTCCATTTTGGTCTACTAGGGGCCTTGTCCCAGTTTTAGACAATTTTTGGATTTCCTCGTAGTAGAGATTTCGCAGACTGAGTCAGATGTTATTAGATGCAGTTGTTTTTTTCAATTTTCCATACTTAAGTTGAAATTCAGAATTGACCATGTTTCCGTAGTATATTATGATTCCGCATTTTCCTTATTTATACGAATGTTGTGCATGATTACCAAATAGTGGAGGGCATTCTGGTCCTTTATGGTTCGGGATGTCCATCACGGTCAGGGGGTCATGACACCAGGTTTTTGATGTTCATATTTGACCTGCTGAAAATTTAAGCAACCAGTAACATGTTTCAAAATATCAACCTTCATACCTTTCCACCAGTACAACCCGCGCAAGTCTTGATACATTTTTGTAGCACCAGCGTGGATAGAATATCGCAAGCTATGAGCCTCATTAATAATTAGCTGTCTCACGTCACCCACAACGGGAACACACAATATTCCATGACGACGTAGCACACCTTCACCATCAATAGAAAAAGACTTAAAACTGTCATTCTACACTGCATCTCGAAGCCCAACAAGGTAGGGATCATCATATTGTCAAGTCTTAACTTGCCCAACTAAGGCCGACTGAACCACCATAACGGCAAGTAATTTGCCAGTCACGGTATGATCAATTCGAACTCCATGATTGGTTAAAGACTAAATATCCATAACCAAAGGTCTGCTTTTGGCAACAAATCAGGTTAAGCTGCCCATAGACTTCCTACTCAAAGCATCTGCTACTACATTCGCCTTCCCAGGATGATACAAAATAGAAATATCATAATCTTTAAGTAACTCTAACCACCGTCATTGTCTTAGATTCAGATCTCTTTGCTTGAATATGTACTGCAGACTCTTGTGATCAGTATAGATTTCACATGGCTCACCATAAAAATAATGACGCCAGATCTTGAGGGAAAATACAACCGCAACCAATTCCAAGTCGTGAGTCAGATAATTCTTCTCATAGACCTTTAGCTGTCGAGAAACATATACCACCACTTTACCATTCTGCATTAAAACACAACCCATCCCAGTTCGAGATGTATCACAATAAATAGTGAAACTACCCTCTGGCGTAGGTAAGGTCAAAATCAGAGCTGAAATCAATGTCGTCTTTAATTTCTGAATTTTTTTTTCACATTCATCTGACCTTTGAAACACCACATCTTTTTGAGTTAAGCACGTCAATGGAGAATCTACCTTCGAGAAACCCTCCACAAACCTCCTATAATAATTAGCTATCCCCAGAAAGCTACATATCTCTACAACAGAACTAGGTTGAGGCCAATCTCGAACTACTTTAGTCTTCTTTGGATCAACATGAATCCCATCTCTTGTCACCACATTCCCCAAGAAGGAAACTGCGTCCAACCAAAACTCACACTTTGAGAACTTTCCATATAGCTTGTGATCTCTAAGTGTTTGCCGCACAACTGTCAAGTGTTGTTCATGTTCCACCTTACTCTGAGAGTAAACCAAAATGTCATGAATGAACACAATAACAAATTGGTCCTATTACGGATTGAATACCCTATTCATGAGGTCCATAAATGTTACAGGTTCATTGGTCAGTCCAAAAGACATCACTAAAAATTCAAAATGCCTATACCTAGTCAGAAAAGTTGTCTTAGTGATATATTTTGCCTTGACTCTTAGTTGATGATAACCTGATTTTAAGTCAAATTTAGAAAAGTGAGAAACACCCTATAACTAATCAAACAAATCATCAATTCGGGGTAAAGGATACTTATTCTTGATTGTTACCTTATCTAACTGCCTATAGTCAACGCAAATTCTCATCGTGCCATCTTTTTTTTCACAAATAACACAGGTGCACCCCAAAGTGACGCCTGATGAATCCCTTATCAAGCAGTTCCTAAAGTTGAACCTGCAATTTCCTAAACTCAGTAGGAACCATACAGTATGGTGGAATAGAGATAGGTTGAGTCCCTGGCACTAAATCAATGTTAAAACTCAATTTCTCGCATCAGAGGTAACCCAGGAAAATCATCTGGAAACACATCAATAAACTCCCGAACAATGGGAACATTATTTATAGAAACTTGGTTTGCTCGAGTGTCATGAACGGTAGCAGTAAAACACAAACAATCATGGTTAATCATTCGGCGGGCTTTTACATAGGATATTATCTTCCCTTGAGTCACAGGAGTTATACCTTTCCACAATAAAGGTGGTTCTCTAGTAATATCAAAACATATAAGCTTAGCATAACAATCAACCAAACTGTAACATGATCCCAACCAATTCATGCCCATAATCACATAAAAATTAGTCATTGGCAACACAAGTAGATCAACTATGGTGCCCTTACCCTGAACAAATATCACACAATCTCTATAAACTCTATCCATGGATAAGATCTCCCCTATCGGGGTCGTAATGATATATGGCTCTACAACAGTCTCAATCCTTCTCACAAAGAATAAAACAAAAGATGGGGATACATACGAATACGTAGAACCAGGATCAATAAGAGAATAAGCATTATGAGGGTTTACAGTGATAATACATGTGACCACTGCATTAGACACCTCGATGTCTTGTCTAGCCATAGCAAAGAATCTCAGTGGTCCACCTGTTGTCTGAGAACCCTGAGCACTCTATCGACCCTATCCATAATTACCCTATGGAGTGATCCTAGCTAGCTGAGAGTGAGCATAGTTACCTGCAACATTTCACTGCACCTGAGGAGTAGCTTGACTAAACCCAGAATCTCCCTTAGGACAAAACTTAGCAATATGCCCTCTTTCACCACATGTATAACAAGGACCGCCAACTCCAAAACAACGTCCACTATGATTCCTACCACAATTGGAACATTTAGAACGCTGCCCAGACTGAAAAAAACTGCTACCATTCCTTTGTATATGTTGTTGTTGTCCATATCTAGATGGATAACTATCCATGAAATTCATCAGATCCTTGGGTTTCCCTACAGCTGTAATGAATTATCAATGGGTAGAGGAGCCTAAGAGGTTGCAACATTCAACTGAACTTGTGCTTTTGTTTGCGAAGTAGCCTGAGGAGCTGGAGTCCGACCCTAATTAGGCACCAATGCCTCAAGTACATTCAACATTCTTTCCACTAGTCTGCAGGTAATGTAACAGTAGGTGCAGCAACTGGCCCTACAGCTGGAGCATCTCGATCAACCTGGTCCTGTGCTTGTTCGGAAGCCACAACTTAGGGATGGCCCCCATTCACAACTCTAGGCTGAGCATAGGTCTGCATCTTAGTTTGAGGCCTAGTTGGATGAGACGCAACTCGACTACCACCACGTATAGGATCCTGTCTAGCACCACATCCAACAGGTACATTAGATCGACTAGTGGAGGAAAAACCACATCTCTTAACCATCTGTGAAGCAATATTTAAAGGTTAAACTTACTTCAACTCAACGCACGAGTAATGAATAAAAAGGGGAAACTTCCTAGATATTCCGTAGCCTTAATTTCAAAAGTATGGGCACCTACATACCCTAGGAATCTACTAAACACTGCTACATGACCCAGGACCTAAAACCTGGCTTTGATACCAACTTTGTCACATCCCAAAATAACCCCTAGGCATGACTGGCTCCAGACAACCCCACTTTTCGAAAGAACCGATTTTCTATACATTCACAATATCTAGAAACACTGAGATGAAAATATATACAACTCCACATGCAAGAAATAATCATTAACGCAAGGTAATTGTCCAACAAGATAACGCATAGTGATTTATGAAAACGACAATAGTTTAGATAACAAATCTCAAACCCAAGTCCCACAATAAGTTCATGGAGCATCTAAAAAGAGTTACATGGGTTTAACTTTTGGAAATGCAAACCCAACAAAAGGAAATATAAGCTAAAAATAACTAAAGATGAATGACAGCTTTCATAAAAAATGGAAAGGCTCAACTTAGCGACAGAATCCCCACGTAAATACAGTCATCCACGAGCCTCTCTTTCTTTGCAACTGTATCTGCATATATGCAAGTAAAAAGAGTGAGCTATATAAATATAACCCAGTAAGATCCTCGACCCGCTATTTTAATACCTCTGGAACAAGTATTATAAAATACAAAATACATAAATAATATGTACATAATATCTCTCATAAAGTAATGTCAATAAGATCTAAAGGAAGTTCAAAAATGCCACCCTATATCTCAACTCAATCCACACTCACGACATATCATAAAAGGCAGAGAAGATGATCGGCCTAGCACCCCACAAGTCCACGACAGCATACATAATGCCTCAAAAAGTCTATTACGGTAGCATATACAAGCCCCTAACATATTATGGCAGCATAATTAATGCCCCTAACATATTATGGCAGCATAAGTAATGTCCTTAACATATTACGGTAGCTATGTATGCCCCTAGAGACTATAACGGCAGCGACGAAAAATATGTGCAACACCCCTACATCACCTCACTTATTATAACTAAATAGCTCTCACCAAACTTTACAAATACATATCCTCATATAATCAATACCACTGATTCTATCAAGTGGCACGCTTGTTCCAACACATGGACTAGGCAGAAACCATAATTTTTATAAGGCAAATTTGAAAAGCAAGTATTAAAGCTTAAAGTCTCACTTATCTCGCTAACTACAAGTTCCACAACCTCACTATGCGTAGAACGCCAACCAAATAGCCTTCAGTAGCTTCAATCTATGCAAAAATATTAAATAACGATATCAATTATATTATTTGGCATCAGATTCCAATATCTTTATTGTTGAACATTAATGCTAAACCTTAATATCTCACATCATTATCCATGTATTAGAGATAATTTAATAAGGAAAGACTACCAAAACAAAAATTTCGAAATAATAACCAATGTTTTCTAACCCATAATGTCTATAACTTCACTATTTACATTTCTACCCTTAAGAAGCGATTAGAGTGCCAACCATTTCTCTCATCACTAATCAATTATTTCCTTAACATTATTGTTTCCCTTACAGTAGCAACGACTAGTTGGATTGGTTGGATTCTACCATTACAGTAATCAATTTCTACCTTTATAGTAACAAAGAATGTTACACACAACACTTTATGAAAATCTCAAACACATACACATATATTAGTTACTACAGTGGCATTATTACCACTATGAAGAAGATCAAACATACATTATTTACTGCTCTGTCAAAATTCTATGCCAAAAATACAAACAAATTCATACCTTATCACTTCACGAAGATGCCTACCAACACAGTGTAGATACTCTCTGTTTATCTCTTTTTTTTCTTTTTGTACACTGTTTTGCTTTTTGTTTTCCCAGGGATAAAAGATCATATATATAGCCCTAGTACTGTGAAACTGAAAAAGGCTCTTGAGTTGTCCCCTTTTAGTTCCTTAATTAATATTAATAATTAGTTTTAGATACCAATTAACCCTTCATTAAAAAGAAAATAATAAGATGGCTATTACATCAAGGGAAGATTCCATGTAGCCCGTGGAATGATTAACTTGTAAGGTGTATTATCTAGCTCAGTAGTGCAGTAACAAATTGAATCATAATTGAAAGACAATGTTCTGAAGATCATCGAAATACGCCCATGGGTTTTCATTTACCTTCTACTAAACTTATTACGAAATTCTCTCACATATGTTGTATAAAAATATGTTATTTTTGGATTGTTCTACATACCAGTACCTTGTGTATTGACCCCTATATTTCAGGTTCTGAGGCCCAGTACTGTGGTCCTACTAAATAGTAGATCGCTATTAGATATGCGGAGTTGGTGAGCCTCCTTACTTTGGAAGGCGTCTTGTTCACATATGTTGGTTCCTTTTTTATTTTATTTCATGGTCCAGCCGGTGGTCTTTTCCCGGTTTTAGACGAATTACTGCTTTCAGTTTAATAGAGACTTCGTAGACTTGTTTTAGATTGTTTTGGATTTCTTATGCACTTAAGTTCCGCATAGCTAAGTTGAAATAATAGAACTATAATGCTTCCAGTTTACTTACGCATTTATTATAATAGATGAGTTATGCTTGTGATTACATGATAAGAAGCCTCTAGGGCCTTGATGGTTTGAGATGTCCGTCGCGGACAGGGCCTCGGTTCGGGTTGTGGCACTCTGATACTCTCAACTACAATTTTAATCAAACACATAATTCTTACAGTGACCAAGAGGGAGATGATCGCCCTCTAACCAACTTTTCTAAACAAGGTTTCAACAAAAGTTCACCAACTCTCTCACTCAATGGAGAAGTATTCATCAACAATCAAGCAAAACTGAGAAAATAACTTATGCTCTTAGTATTTATAGTTTAGGGAATTATTATACATTTAGGGGCCCAAAATTGACCCATTGGCAAGGAAGGCCAACACAATCCGCTTGAGCAGTTGTGAAGCGGTTGGGGCGCACCCCAGGCGCATGTCTTGCACATTTGGGACTGTTTTGACATGCTAGAGCAGGTCCAAGGCACATTCAAAGTGCCTTGGGTGCATGTCCCTGCAAAGGGGCATTGCATTCCCTTGAACTTTAAATAGTAGGTTCACTTAGGTCCTTATTATATAATCCTGAACACAAATGGTCCTTTATCTCTGCAAAAAGGCTGAACCTTTAGATTTCATGTAATCAAGCACCAAAAGATAACTTCCTCGTAGATAACAATTTTCTTCCAGAATGATTTTTATCATACCACTCGCCACTGAATTTTTTTCATGTTTCATAATACAGTTAACCAACATGTTAACTAATTGATTACGATAAGTTGGATTGGATTTTTCAGTTTTTTTCCTCTAGTACCTCGATGTGACATGAGTGTGAAAGGGTTTCAAGAATCAATTTTCATTCTTCAAGGGCTAAAATCCCTTATTTTTGCATTTTTACCCCATATTGTATGGTGGATCCTGAAAGATATGAAAGATCTCCCTTAATAGCGAAATTGCAAGAGAATATGTATGAATGAGACATGACTCAGCCTAAAAAAGGTTTAACTCTTGATATAGAAAGATTGATAATCATGACTTCTACAAGAAAGCAGTTGGCCTTAAAGTGTACTTTCCAAATTCCATGGGATACATGTTACCTCCCGCCAATAGATACTCTACAAGGCGTAGATAACTAGAAAGAAATCTCCTATTTTTTTTTTTGTGTCTACATGAATTTGAACCCGATACCTCATGATTATCCTCTCATTTCTTAATAACTACGCTACGCCAATGACTGTGGGTAAAGAATATAATCAAATCCTACGACAAATGAAAGCAACAGTGAGATTTTCATGAAAGATTCAAGGTATCCTCATTGATGTTCCTAGGTACATGAATCAAAACATTATTTTCTATAACTCGTGCCTAGTGAGATCAATGCTTATGTTACATCCCAGATAGCATTCTACCTGATTCAATAACGACAGCCATCAAGATACACAGGTAATCCCACAAGTGAAGTCTTGACCTGATTCAAGAAGTGAACTAAAATTATTGACTTTGACGTATAATTCACAAATTAAAAAAAAATCTATAACAACTGTAGAATCTTGATATAACTCCTTAAAAATGGATTTCCCAAAAGTAGGCTGGAATGATTTGCCACCACTTTTCCTCTCCATTCCATTCGCCTATCCCCTAGCAACTGTTTAGGAGTTCTAAAGTGATTTTGGGTATTATCCAACTTACTCCTAATACATAAGAACATGTTCCACATATTTGAAGTTGTCTTACAATGAATGAAGAGATACTCATTTTTTTCCACTTCTGGTCCACATAGGAAGCATTTTGAACAAATCTGGAAACCTCATCTTCATAATTTGCCATATGTCATACATGTTTTTTTCACAACAAGTTAGTGTGTTTGATATGTAAGCAAAGAAAATATTACCTCAAGAGTATTTATATGTAATCTAGCGAAAAACTATAGATGGGAGGGGATGGGGTGGACAAGACAACATCTTCAGTGTCACCAACCAATGTATCAAGCTTCAATGCTGTTTCTGGAAATTACAATAAAAATGGTGGTTAGAATGAAAATGAGTAAAGATCACTACAGTTGTTGTCACTCTTTTTTCTTCTCAGATAGCTTCACTTCACTACGGACGACTGCAAGGATGCGACCCGAGTTCTTAAATTATTTGCCTCCCCCGGGATAGCTACGATCTCAGCTTTGCTCGCGTCCAGTGAGTGGATATCTGCAGACTTAATGGTCATTTCTTTAAAATAACGGCATTCTTTAAGCACGAGGCTCTCAAGGATAGGAAAATTGTCATTTGTGGCTTTCCAATATTTGAGATCAACATTTTGAATTAGCAAAAGCTTCAATCGATTAAATCGCCTTACATTTGCATACCATTCTTGGCCACAACAAGCACTAGACATCAGCATCAGCACTTCAAGGTTAGGCAACTGAACTATGATGTTCAGGTACAACCAACTTAGATCAGTTCTGTACAACTTTAACTTTTTGAGCATTGCTGGCAAAGCTTTTGCACTTGGAATGATCACTGGCAAAAGGTTACAAAGGCACCATTTAATACTAAAACTTTCGAGTTGCTGCAGATAGACAAGATTGTTGCTAAGCTCAGAGTGCCAAAATATTTCATAGTCATGCTCATATCCACTGATTCCTAGTGACTAAACTCCAACTAAAGTTTTTTTTAAACGCAACGATTGAAGCTGCTGCAGATGGAAAAGTCTGCATTTCTAAGAACTTTCATATTCATCCAGATCTCCATTGATTCCTAATTTTTTAACATTCTGAATTCCAGAAATAACCTCCTTTGTGCAACAATGTGGAGACAAGTAACAAAACAGTTTGTACATTTGAAAAACCAATGTGTCTCCTTTTGTCAACAGATACACTTGGCCGATTAGGCAAATCAAATTTGTCCAGTTTGAGATGCCTTAATTGCATTAATCCCCAAATTTGCTCGGACAGAGAACTATACTCTTGCCACCTAAGATGAAATATCTGTCCTTGGAACTTCAATCATACGTTGAGGGAACTTATGCCTTCTCGTTAAATTATTCTTTCGAATAAATAGATCACAGAAATCAATTGAAGAACACGAGCTACTCTATTACTTCTCTCGAATATCACTGAGTTGAAGAAGTAAAACATACACAATTAATATTAAATCAAGAAACTAAAGTCTTAACTAAATCATCATCCAGTTCCCACAACATAAATTGCTCCATGAAGGAGGGAAAGTACATCACAATAAGAATTAACAAGCTAGAAGATGTTACAACATAAATTTATCGAATCAAAGTCCGATATTGGATAGAAACTGATTGAATATTCTTGTTGCGTGTCATCTCCTTCTATTCTTTTTTCCAAAAGCTGCTCGAAGAATCCATGATACTTAGACTAGATCAAGCCTTCTTACTCTTGCGTCTTACTATGCAAAGCAGCATAAATTACAAATATAAAATCTCCCATTTACAAGCAAATCAACTCCAAGTCAAGTCAATAGTGGACAACAGCATATAGACGGAGTAACAATCAGACTAAATGTGAGCACATTTAGCAAGCCTAAACTAAAGTACCAAGACCTCTCAAAAAGATATTTAAGTTTCCATTTTGGACTACCCTCAAATACAAGAGATGTTCTTGTTAATTTCTTTTACACTTTAAGTAGGACTTTAACCAAATTTTGTCAAAGTTATTTTTGTGAAAGAATATGGGGCAAAGCTAAATAACTTTTGTGTATGACTCGACTTTTGGAAATGAGAAACAGTGTAACCTAGACATGGATTGGCGATATGAACATCCACAAGGTTGTTTCCCATCTCTTCTTTGTTCTTGTTGAATTCGTGCAGCAGATTCCCCAAGTTCAGGAAGACACCGATCTAACACAATCATTTGTAATGAGTTGATTTCTATAAACTCAATGGGTATTTCTTTCAAATAACAGCAAGTTCTAAGAACAAGGCGCTCAAGGACAGGAAAATTTTTGTGTGCTTTTCCAGTAGTCAAGATCATTATTTTCAATTAGCAAAAGCTTCAATTTATTAAATCCCCTAACATTTGGATACCATTCTTTGTCAATACAACCATCAAACACCAGTTTCAGCACCTCAAGGTTAGGAAACTCAGCTATGATGTCCAAGTTTGACCACCATAGAATAGTTCTTTCCAACTTTAACTTCTTGAGTGTTGCTGGAAATGCTTCTGCACTTGGAATGATCTCTGGCAAAAAGCTATAAGAAGAACATGAAAAATCCAATGTTTCAAGTTGCTGCAGATGAACAAGATTCCCAAAAAACTTTCATCATCATCCTCATCTCCATTGATTTCCAATTTTTTAACATTCTAAATCCCCATAATAACCTCCTTCGTGCAACAACATGGAGACAAGTAAGAAATAGTTTGTATATTTGAAAAATCCAAGTGTCTCCCTGTGTCAGCAGATACACTTGAGGGATTTCGCAAAATAAATCTACCTTTGAGATGCCTTAATTGCATTAGTCCCCAAATTTCCTCAGGAAAAGTTATAACTGATCGACTAGACCCTTCAACAATGAATGTCTGTAGATTCCATAACCTGCAAATCTCTAGAGGCCTTTAAATTTCCTATAGCAGTTCAATGCTAGGTACCTCAACCAAATCAGGCTTAGTATCTCTAGAGGGAATCAATCACTATTTGACTCAAGTGCAAGATTTTGAGTAATTTGAAATGAATAAGCTCTGATTTGAAAATAAAAAATGAATAAGTAAAACCCAAAAAGAAAATAGAACGGGTTCATTTCAAAAGATTGTTGTTGTCATGATCTCTCAACCGACGATGCACAAGATTAAGAAGATCCCTATAACGACCATATGGAAAATTATCAATTTCATAAACAGTCGAGCACTTAAAGGGCAACATATTATGCCTACTGAGAGATTTAGCTTTTCTTGCACGTAAATGATAACACAATCAAACACATTCTACTGAGACATTGGTATCCTGGACGAACATGATTTGCATATGTGTTATCAAACACAATGTCATTCAAGATAAAAACGTTTCCCCTTAGAATTTATCTCAAGCACAGGTCAAGTATTAGATCATGCACTTTACATGATCTAATTTTTCTTTCATCTAGACTTTTCTTGCTGACGAGGTCTAGACATCTGTCAATAAGATCTTGTAAACACTTCTCAGCCTCTCATTCCAAGTCATTTTCCAAATTAAGCAATCCATCATCCATCCATAACCTCATCAAATGCTTCACAGGAATCTCAAAGTCTTCCGGAAAAATTCTAAAATACAGAAGACACGTTTTCACACAGATGGTCAAGTGATTATAACTCAACTCAAGAACATGTGAACATCTTTCATTAGGTTCATTTGTGACAAATGACTTGACATCTTTGGCAACGCTTTCCTGATCTTCTATTTCCCTTTTAGATTTGAGAAGTCCAGCAATAACGACAATTGTTAATGGTAACCCGTGGCATTTCACTGCAATTTGCTTCACAATATTCTCGAACTCAGATGGCAATGCTTCATTTGCAAATGCTGCACTTTTAAAAAGGTTCCAACTCTCATCTTGACCCATGAAGCCCATCTACAAATACCGATTCTCTGTATTAGCATAGCAAGCCACTTCATTGTTGCGGGTAGTCAACAGTATTCCACTCCCCTTGTTTTCACTCGGAAAAGATAGTCTCACGGCATCCCATGCTTCACTTTTCCACATTTCTTCCAATACTATTAAATATCTCTTACCCTTTAAACTCTTTTGTAGCATGTTTGCTAGCTCTGCCTCATCGTCCATGTCAATTGTGCCACCCTTTGTAGAACGCATAAGGCTCACTAGCATTTTCTTTACATCATGTTGTTGAGAAACAGTAGCCCAGGCACAAACATCAAAATGAGAACGAATGCACGCATCGTTGTAAACCTCTTTCACTAAGATTGTTTTTACCTATGCCTCCCATCCCAACAATCGGGATGACTTTGGGTTCACTAGAGCGGCTTCTAGTCAGATCTTCTATCAACCATTTCCTTTGATCAGCACGTCCAACCATGTTATTCTCAACATTTGTGTACTCCTTTGATGATTTGTTGAACCACTGAAAAATATTGAACCACTGAAAAATCATGAAACATTGAAAAATCTTGAACCATTGAAAATTCATGAAACATTGAAAAATTTTGAACCATTGAAAATTCATCACATTCCCTTTATCTTGATTCTTTGTTGACTCTTTCCAGATACGGTCAACAGCAATTGCTGCTTGTTGCAGGAAATCAGAAAGCCTCTCATGTGCCTTTTCTCTCAGATTTTCATCATTTGCCAATACAACTTCAGTTACTCTTAGTTGAACAGTTTGTTCAACAATCTATGTAACTTTTTTTATCTGTACTTCCAAATCTGTCATTTCCCCTGAAACATTGTTTTTCTCAAAGTTCTTGACAACTACTTCTAGGGAACTAATATTTTCATGAAGAGCACAAAATTCTTCTCCGTGATTGTCACACCCCTTTTTTAACTCCCAAAAAAATTTGTTTTAGGTTCGAAAGGGTTTTTATTATCAAAGTGACAAAAGGTAAAAATTTGTTTCGAAAAAGGATTAGTTACATTTTTTATTCAGAATCACCACTTGACATAATTCGGTGTGCCAAGTCACCTTTGAAAGATCCTTTTCAAAATGATTTGACTCTTTAAACTGGTTTGCAAACAGAGATTTCGGCTAAGGAATTCTATTGACCAAGGGGAAGGTGTTAGGCACCCCTCGATCCCATGGTTCAACCACGGTCTCTTGGTGGAGCGTATCGGCTAATTTGACACTATAGATGTACAAACCTCATAAAACACCCAGACAATTAAACAAACGAACACAAACCAAAACAATCCAAAATTTAGTGTCCAGTCCACTTATACAGCCCCGAAAAATGAAAATACGAAAATGTAAACCTACTCTATTTTAAACTAATCCTAAACTACTCCTGAACTAAAACTCCGCTGACATTCCGGGCCTTGACTTTGCGCCGTCTTCAAGTACATGATACTTCGGTACATTCCCCGGTGAATAAATACAATTCCTTCGAGGCATTCCCCGGCAAATAAATATAATTTCAATTTCATGAGATAAACTAGAAAATCATTTAACCCATTCAACATTCCACACATTCAATCAAACAAAGAAAAATACTTATTCCTAAATTGATGCCTACCCGAACCTATGTTTGCCTGTCCATTTCCACATGTCATAATTCTTTCACGTTCGCACAATATTCATGCTTATTCTGGATTAAACAAAACAATAAT
The DNA here is from genome assembly GCF_002878395.1 of Capsicum annuum. Lineage (NCBI taxonomy): Eukaryota > Viridiplantae > Streptophyta > Magnoliopsida > Solanales > Solanaceae > Capsicum > Capsicum annuum. The sequence goes on along the minus strand of NC_061119.1, from coordinate 205,035,071 downwards.
AAACCCAAGTTGATCTAATTCAACCCTTTTTATCAAGTTCTCAATTCCACCGCAATCTAATTTTAAATCAAGATTCAAACGGAAAAATTCATACTACTATTTCCAACAATCCACAACCACTATAAATTCAATATTCATCATTCACATCACACACAAGCTAAAAGAAGAAAAACCAAGAAGATAATCATCAATCACATTCAAAACAAATCACGTACCAAACAAAGAATTGACTAAGAATAAGATGAGAGCTGGACCTCGGGTTTCAAGTTGAAATATTATTTGATCATAATTTTGAACTGAACATCCAATCGGAGCCGTGAATAGAACCTCATCGAAGAAACTCTAACATCCGTGTAACCCGGATTCAAATCATGACTCCAAAATAAAACCGCGACTGCTTTGGGTTGACTTGGATTTTGGTCGTTTCTAGAGTTCGGATGGGTTCGGTTAACACTATCGGTGGAGTCGACGGGAACGGGAGTGATGTTTGTTTTTCGATTGGATTTCGCCGCTTGAATAATACCCACAGTGATGATAGTAGGCAGATTTGGAATTTCGAGTAGAGGGGATTCGATTTTCGTCTCGCCGGAGCTCCTACGAGCTTCAACAGGTTGGGAAAACAGAGCACGGACCAAATTCGGACGATGATGGTTAGCCAAAATTATGATCCTCCATCCTTTTCTCTTCTTCTCTCGCTCACATCCCTCTCCCTCTCTTGCTTCTCTCTTTCGTCACTCTCTTTCCTCGTATCAGATTTGGTGTGTGTGTAGATTTCCCAAATCAGTGAGGAGTGCATGTATGCATGGATCTGTGGTATGTATAATTGGGTATTGTTTTTTTCTATTAATTCCCAAAAAAATAGAGCCAAAAAATGGAGGTCCCCCCTTCTATTTTGATTATTTGTATTATATGCCTCCTTTCTTTTTTGCTTTGTGTCCAAGAAAGGTAAGGAAGAGGAGGGTCATATGGGTAGGTGGGTAGGGTATAGCGTAGGTAGGGTAGGGTGAGTTGGTTAGGATAATATTTGTTAGGAATTTTTTTGAAAGGTTCTATTTTTTTTTTGTATATTTGTTGCGTATAATTACATAGATGAGGGTGTACAATTAAGTGAGGTAAAAATGAATAAAGTTGGACTTGGGAGGGACAAAATTAGGTGTCTACAGAATACCCCCTTTGAATGTAAACATGAAGTGTTTTCAGACAAAAAAGTAGACAACGAGACAAAATTTTGTCCGACAATTATTCAAAAAGAATGAAACAAAAGGAAGGAGGAAAACCAAGTCTTGAATTTGGACATCATACTCATCCCTAGTTATGAGGAAATCAAGTCACAGGTATCCCCAAGGACTGAAAGAAGAGGGACTATACCGAGTTGGAGAGTCGAGCGAGGTTCTATCGAGGTTCCGATTTGCGGCTGTATCATTACATCAAAAACAAAAATTACAAGTTAAAACATAAATGAAATTACAAAAGTCCTATCTATGCGGCTTCTTTTGGACTCTTGACTTGAGTTGCATCACCATATTCTTCAGGCGGTCTCCTAACTTGCAATTTCTTCAACTTGTTACCTGACTTTCAATTTCTTTACCCTGTTCTCCAGGTGGGCTCCTGACTTGATATTTATTAATTTGTTGACTTTTAATTTCTTCACCTTGTTGTTTGACTTTCCATTTATTCGTCTGATGCTTCGGGCGGGCTCCAATGTTGCTTGAATTATCAAAATAAGGAATTGCGTCTTCTTACAAATGCCGCTTGAATTACCCAAATAGAGAAGTGTGTCTCATTACGAATGCTGCTTGAATTACCCAAATAAGGAAGTGTGTCTCTTTACAAATATTGTGAGAAATACCCAAACAGGAAAGTGTGTCTCCATACCAATGCCTCTTAAATTACCAAAACAAGGAAGTGCGTCTCCTTACCAATGCCGCTTAAATTACCAAAACAAAAAAGTGTGTCTCCTTATTTTGAGAGATGGACCTCGGGTTTCAAGTTGAGATATTATTTGATCGGAATTTTGAACTTAACATCCAATCGGAGCCACGAATAAAACCTCCTCAAAGAAACTCTAACCTCCGTGTAAATCAAATTCAAATCATGACTCCAAAATGAAACCCCAACTGCTTTGGGTTGACTTGGATTTTGGTCGTTTCCAGAGTTCAGATAGGTTCGCTTAACACTTTTGGTGGAGTCAATGGAACAGGAGTGATATTTGTTTTTTGATTGGATTTCGCCTTTTGTATAATACCCACAGGCGGATTTAGAATTTCGAGTAGAGGGGATTCGATTTTCGTCTCGCCGAAGCTCCTACGAGCTCCAACAGGTCGGGAAAACAGAGGATGGACCAAATTCAGATGATGATGGTTAGCCGAAATTATGAGCCTCCATCCTTTCCTCTTCTTCTCTCGCTCACATCCCTCTCCCTCTCTCGCTTCTCTCTTTCCTCATTTCTGATCTGGTGTATGTGTGGATTTCCTAAATTAGTGAGGAGTGCATGTGTGCGTGGATCTGTGGTGTGTATAATTGGGTATTGTTTTTTCTGTTAATTCCCCAAAAATGGAGCCGAAAAAATGGAGGTTCCCCCTTCTATTTTGATAATTTGTATTATATGCCTCCTTCCTTTTTTGCTTTGTGTCCAAGAAAGGTGAGGAGGAGGGGGGGGTCATGTGGGTAGGTAGGTAGGGTATAGGGTAGGTGGGGTAGGGTGAGTTGGTTAGGATAATATTTGTTAGAAATTTTGTTAAGGGTTCTATTTTTTTTTTTGTATTTTTTTGGGGTATAATTACATGGATGAGGGTGTACAATAAAGTGAGGTAAAAATGAATAAAATTGGACTTGGGAGGGACAAAATTAGGTGTCTACAGTGATCAAAGGTTAGAGATTGCATTGGTGTATTGGATGTCAAGAGAGATTTTATTGTTCTCATAAGAGAAGCCATACTTGCATGAGCCATATTTACTATATTCACGTTTGTCTTTGCTATTATGACCTGAAAGCTGCAGGATGCAAGAGGTCAACGGTATTATATGCATATTGGAAATATCTCTAAAATGTCTTTGATCTTGTAATTTATTAGTATTCGCTTTGAAAAGTGAATTGGTACCCTTGTTTTGGCATTGAGTCTGTTTCAAGTTCAGGTCAGTTATGTTACTACAGATGATTTTGCACTTCGATAGTATAATCTAATATTCCCTAACTCTTTGAATTTGGTTAAATATTAGGGAAATAACAATATTTAACAGTGCCTAGAACATATAACTACTGGTTACTAATAGGCGCATATAAAAACTTGTGAAAATCTCTTCATACTATCTCATCTGACACTCGGACAGGCTTAGTCAATCAGAAAAAAATGCGACAGAAAAAGAAGTGGAAGGGCTCCTCGCTAAGTAAAACTTCCCTATGAAACTTTATTTTGTATTCAGCATTGATACATATGTAGGTGATGATATAATATACAGGTTTCCATGTATATTTTTCTGTGACTAATGATACCTATAACATGTTATATGTGGCATATTAGAGTTACTGGATATGTTGTGCTAATTCCCTTCTTCCTGTTAAAACTAGCTACTACTATAGATTTACTTATCATCTTGTAACACTGCCACTGTTACATTGCATAATTACTGTTACATTAGTTAGGTTGTTAGTTAGTTGGCTGAGTTAGTTAGCTTATGATCAAGTTAGCTAGTGAGATGGCCACTTGGTGATCAAGTTGTTAGAAGGTTGTTGAGAAGCTTCTAGAAGTTCATGTGGTTATCATGTGAGCCTATAAGTAGCATGTAATCCATATTGAAACTTATTCAATAAACAAGCTCCATCTTAGGTCAATATCTTTCCTATCCTTCCTCTTCTTCTTACTGCACTTAATCTCTGCTGCAGTGACAGTGATGTGTGTGTATGAGGGATCTTCAGAGATGTATTAACAGGGTATTAGAGCCACACAATTATGGAACTGAAAAAACAACAATCGAGTGTGATTATATCTTTACTGCAGTAAAGTTTTATCTGTGATTTCTGTTTGTAAACTGGTGAGATTAGAGGAGTTTAGATCTCCGTCTGTGAACCATAGATCTCTGGTTACAAGCCATATATTTTGAGATTTCTGTGATATTTTGATCTCAGTTTAAGTTGTAGTCTACAAACTAGATGGAGTATCAGATGTAGCAGGAGCTGCATTGATTCCTATTAAGCTAACTGGTTTAGAAAATTATGGAGTTTGGTGTAGATCTATGAAGATTGCACTATTGGGAAAGAGAAAGTATGTATTTGTAATTGGTACTTGTAGAAAACACACATATAGAGAGGAATTGCAGGATCAATGGGAGACATATAATGCAGTAGTTCTATCATGGCTGATGAGCTCAGTAAGTGCAGTGGTATTGTGTATGCAACAAATGCCTGTGAGGTATGGGAAGACCGTAAAGAGAGGTTTGACAAAGTAAATCGCAAGAGGTATCAACTATACAGGGAAATCAATAACCTATACCAAGGTACTGACTCAGTCTCAACCTACTTTACTAAGATGAAGAATCTATGGAGTGAGCATGATGCACTTATTCCAGCTCCATTATGTAACTGCCCTAAATCTAAGGAGTACGCAGATCATTTGTATTTGTTGAGGCTAATACAGTTCCTAAGTGGACTGAATAATGCATATGACTAAGCAAAGAGACAAATATTGATGAAAGGAACAACACCTATACTTAACCAAGCATATGCAATGATTATTAAAGATGGATCCAACAGCTTGTTTGTGCTACAACTATTAGTGATAAAACAGAGCCTATTGCTATGCAAAAACACAGAAACCATGCAGATACTGGATATGGAAGTAGGAATCATGCATCAACTAGCTATGGAGGTCAAGGTTACAAAAGTATAAGATCTGATTACTGCAACTTCACTGGTCATTGAGACATGCCCCAACTAACTCATACTCAGTTATCAAATGCAAACAATTCCGTGAAACCAACATCAGACATCACGTCCTCGGAACATGAGGACTCACCACAAAAAAGGATGTAGAACAACGTGCCCGAAGAATCACTATCGAACTTGGAACTGAGTACCTGAACCTACATTCCGAGAAAATGCAGCCCACATCCGAAGATGTGGGCCAGTACCATGAAAAGAAACCGAGTATATGGGGGCGTATGTAGTTTTATAAGCATCATCATCATAAATATTTATAAGAAATATGCAGGATGTATGAAAGACTCACATAGCCCCAAGAAAATTATCATAATCATGAGAGGATGAAATAAGTATAATAACACATGTGATTCATCATATATTTTTTCAATCACTTTCAGTTCATCAAGAATATCAATTTTCATAATGTAAATATCATTTAAATCTTTCGAAAGAATAACTTTCACAATTCCACTTTCAAATCACTTCACCGTTCACCATAGACACAAGGAAACACACACACACTGGGAGATCCTATAACCGACATAAACCATGTGAACTACATGGAGTCCAACGTACAACCCATGTTGGGGAGAGCCGTCCTATCCTTGCCATCAGAGTAGGACTATCGATATCAAATCCACACAATCTAGTGATCACTATATAAATCAGCCTCAGGCTCACTCCTACGGGGGCACGTAGTTCTAGGGAAGTAAGGTCGCTTTATACTTCCCACTCGATGCTAAAGATTTCTTCCGTACTTAGCTCAGATTATTTCAAAGACAATCCGCAACAAAATAATTTCAGTAATATATAAATATACATCAGGAGTCATCATGCTTTCCATCTATCAAAATCAACCACGTTGTGGATTTCTTTCACACTCGAGTTCAAAACAACTCCATTAAGACCAAAAGGTCAAATCATTCAAAATATCTCAAATATTCAACATCAACGTAATTACAAAAACTTACTCAAAAAACACAATTTTCAATGGGGATTCACGACCCAAATATCAAAATCATGATAAATATCGTTCAAGATTCATGCTTTATATCTCCACACATGTAAATTCATCTTTGAAAATCATAAACATCAAAATTTCATAATAATCATCATAAGATATGGGTTCATGCTTCAAATTGATAAAAAAATCAAATAAAAATCATGCCTTTGTAAAGAAAATTACTTTTGGGCACAAGAACGAAAGAAAGTTCTTGTTGAAAAACCCCACATACCTTGAATGATGAACTTTAGATAGATACTCATTTTTGAGATATTAATCGTGCCTTTGAATGATGGTTCTTGGAGTTCTTGAACTAGGAGCTTGGAATCTTGAATAAATTTGCAGAATTAATGGTGAACTTTGGAGGTTCTTGAAGTTGGATGTAGGAGCTTAGGGTTTTCTTTTTGAGGGAATTTGATGAAATATATCAGATAATACTTCTAATAGGCTTTAATATAGGGTTTGGATGGATTTTGGGTGAGGGAAAATGACCAAAACGCCCCTAAAAATGAAATAATTCTCGAATCTGTCCTTTGGTGAACAGTTTTGATAGTCTGAAGTAGATCAACCATAACATTTTACTTCGATTTTCAAATTGGATGAAACTAATTTCATTAGAAAGAGGATTCTCATATATTTTTGTTGATATATAGTATCTCACCCAGATCATTGTGTACGAGGATTTATGATAATTTGAAGTTGACCCAAAAATTTGCTTTTGGTAGGCTGAAGTAGATCGACCATAACTTTTTGCTCCGCTAGACAAATTGGAAGAAACCAATTTCATTCAAAAGAGGAATCATAGAGATTTCCATTGATATATATTAGATCACCCAGATCATTATATACAAGGAGTTATGATTTTTTAAAATTGGATAAAAAATACGCCAGGCCTACTATTCACGATTCGATCAGAATGTTCATAACTCATCGCTCAGGTGTCCATTTTGGATGATCCACATATCATTGGAAATATTATTTGATACTATACGTAATGGTGGGTCATAATCTAAGACATTATGCATAGAAAATTTATAATTCATTCTAGAAGATAGAACCCAACACGTTTACGCACAAAATTTCAACGAAAAATTTCCTGGGGTATTACAGTAAATTTACCTACTGGATTCAAGGTTGATATATCATATGTAGGAGAAGCACAGATGATGAAGGATGAGGTTGTAAGGTATGTACAGTATGCTCCTAATTTAAAATAGAACTTGTTGTTAGTGTCTAAGATGACTAAGAAACTCTCTTACTTTGTTTCATTCTACCCTGACTTCTATATGTTTCAAGACCTTCACAGTGGCAAGGTGAAGGGTATTGGTAAGTAAAAAGGAGGACTATACATCATCAAGAATGTATGTGGAGTGAATGGAACTCTTAATAATGTGGCTCATTAAAGATAGGTTGAAAAAGTAGAATTGCATGAGTGCAGTCTGTGGCATATAAGGCTAGAACATCCTTCTTCCCAGGCCTTAAGGACTCTCAATCTGATAAGATACAGTAGTGATGTAGGTATTCAATATAAGTGTCATGTTTTTCCATTAGCCAAACAAACTAGAAAAGTCTTTCCTGTCAGTACTTCTTGAGCTACAAAGTGTTTTGATGTTGTACATATGGACCTCTGGGGGACTTATAAGACACTTACTTTTGATAAGTTATACTATTTTTTAACTATTGTTGATGATCATAGTAGATATACATGGTTACATCTATTACAACTAAAGTTTGAGTGTATTTATAACTACCCGAGACTACCCCTTAGTCGTCACACGGTGCTTGGAACCACAAGTGATCCCAAGCTAACCCATGAACTGGCATACTGTTAAGCAACTAAATTATAACATAATAAATAGTTGTTCTTCTATGCGGAAACATAATCATACTAAAAATCTAAAATAAATACAATACTGATAAAGTTTTACGATATGATAAATTAGAAGAATGAAACTGGAATTACATGACCGACTCTGACTGACATCTATGAAGCCTCTACTATACTGACTATAGATAGATGGGACATGCCTCCAAATACCACTAATCAATACACATGAAAGTAAATGAACTGTACATGAACAAAAAATGTTTGGAATTTCCAAAGTAGGAGAACTCATCACCTGCTGGATGGAATCTACAACTGTCTGATCGTGATGTACAGGCTACAACTGGTACCTACATTATGAAAAAATGTAGCCACACAGACGTATATACGGATCATTACTTTTGGAATGTACTGGGTATGCAGGGGTGAATGCAATAAGTAAAACTAATTTCATACGTAATCATAAAACATGCATGCTAAGTGTACGTAGACTCACCAATTGGCTGGAATAAACTAAAAATTGTACGCTATGGTCAAGCAAACCTGAAACTGAATCACTGAACTAATTATTGGACTGAGAATGTAAATGAGACTATAACTAAGATTGTAGCTGAGACTGTAACTGAGACTATAACTGAAACTATAACTAAGATTGTAGTTGAGACTGTAACTGAGACTATAACTGAGACTATAATTGAGACAATAACTAAGACTGTGGCTGAGACTGTAACTGAGACTTAATATAGATTTTTGATAATTTAGTAACTGATAAATAAGATTACTGATAACCGAATTACAAATAACTGGGTGACTGTTTTTGACAGTCCTAATTCTGTAGAACTAAACTGAGTTCTAAAATGAGTCTGAAATTGAAATTGTGGAATGTAATCATCTAACCGACATACCCCTCTCTAAATAGATTAGGGTCGGTCCAACCTGTAACCTCTCCTCCTAGCTAAAAGGGTATCAGTACCGTGCCATGAGTAAAGACAAACTAAAGAGTCACCCTCATCTGGCAAGTGCCCTGAATGAGAACGGTGGTACCCTCAACTGGCAGGTAAAACACCTTATCAACCCTCAACTGGCAGGTTGATATCTCAACCTACGTCAGTTGCGTAGTTCTGGAATGCAAGGAGTGCTACTAAGGATCACACCCTCTACTGATAAGTGAGACCACATCTTTGGATTCACTCAGTGCTGCATCCTACTCCCAACTGAATAGACAATGAACTTATCGCTAAATTATACTAAGCTGGAATGAACTGTTACTGATCGTGTTAACTGACTGAACTTGACTGAGTTCACTAAATTCTTTAACTGACTGAGTACTACTGTTTGTGACATTAGTCAGACTATTCTGAAGCTACTGTAATTCTAGGTAAACAACCATACTAAGGCTTTGAGGACATGATAAATAGTCATTATTTAAAGAAACCCATCAGTTGGGCATTTCATTAAATACTTACAATTCATGGTTTAGACTAAGCATTGGGATTGTTTTAGACATGTAGCAATAGCATGAATTCAATATAAAAAAATTGCCAATTAAGGCTTTAACATGGGACAATTCATCAAACACATGCGGATCATGAACTTGTACATGAGAATATCTTAAACATGGGAGCATAGCATGATTGCATAACTAAAATCATGAATTGGGAAATTCACATGTAATTCGTTTAAAATAGGACATGGGTGTTTCATCAAGACATATAAAGTTCATAGCTTGAATTTAAGAGTGTCTTAAACATGAGGGAGCAATAGAGTTACATGAAAAAATTCATAACTTGGGGATTCATCTTGAAATTCACTTAACATGATATGGGAATTTCATCAAACATGTGGAAGGCATGAATTTGAAACATAGGAATATCGCTAAATATCATGAATTTAGGATTTATCATGAAATTTACTTCAATAAAGAATGGGAAATTCAAATTCATAGCATGAGAAATTTAAAATCTTGCATGGAATCATACATGAGCTGAATTGAATTAAAAACATCATGAAAACATGAAATTCAACCTTTCTTGAACATACAAATTACCATAATAATGAAAAATTCATTCTTTACTTAAGTAAAAAGATTTTTTGGGCTCCTTGGGTGAAAGAGGACCCATGGATGAACTCGCACATACCATAAAGCTTTAATCTTGAAGGAGAAACACAATCTTGAAAGCATTGTTGAATTAGTAAACTTGAGTTCTTGCTTTTCTTGAAGAAAAATTGATGACGTTCTTGGTGTTCTTGTGGAGGCTAGGGTTTTTCTTTGAGAGAAAAGATGAATAATTGAGTGTATATTGCTTTAGGATGCTGAAATTAAGTGTTATGGGGGGATTTGGGTGAGGGAAAGTGACCAAAGTGCCCCTAGACCCTTTAAAAACTTAAATAGCATGTGAAACAGTCTATAATGTGCTGCCCAATGTGTCGCATCGCTATCGAATCGGCTTACTGCCTTATACGGAAAATGCCATAACTTTTTGCTCGGATATCAGATTAAGGTGAAATTGGTATTGTTGAAAAGCTAATTCAATTATCTACAATTTGGTGGGCCTTGAGCTGCAAAATTCTATGTATATAAAAAGATATAAACATTTAAAGTATCCCTTATAGAATCGAATGCCAAACTTTGGACAAATCAAAGTCTCTAAGCTCAACTTTGTTCAAAGTGATTCTTATGAACATTTTTCACCTCAAAACCAAATCAAACATGAGTATAAAGATCATGAAACTCATATTTTCATGGGAACCATTTAGGTAATAGCTTATACACGTAGGAACGATTGTTCAAATACTAGCCCAAAAATGCAGTGTATTACATTATCTCCCTCTTGGGAACATTCGTCCTCGAATGATACTAGTTAGACTGAGTGTACTGTAGAAGGTAATTGAGATCATATTCTGAACATGAGTGACTTGGAATATGATTACATAACTAATTCTGAAATATGATACATGAACTGAGCTTATTTCGTGAATACATACACTGACATGAGAATGATTATAAGGCTAAGATAGAAACGAGAGAGTCAACTGATGAGTAACCATTACTTCAAGCTGGATCCTATTTCATGAAGAAAAATGAAAGGTTTAGGAGAAGGATACTCGGGGTATTACAATATATCTCCCCCTTGGAATACTTCATCCCCCGAATGGTACTGACTTGGTTGAGATACTACAGAAAGACTGAGATGGTGCATAGAAACTTATGGTCTGAATCATGACTGAATATCTGAGATCTAAAACTGATGCATGATGCATGAACTGAACTGAATTTACAACTTGCATGGTCGTGAATGAATTACCTCATGAATAGGAAAGATGGGAAATCATATGAACTTGTCTGTCTACAAGACTGGATTGCTGGCTAGACGGACTGAATTATACTGAAAGCTTATACTAAACTATATATTTCACTTGTACACCAACATGACATTCAAGCCTAACTTCATAACCACTCATGAACTTGTAGGCAAACCACCACAAAAACATCTTTATCATTTTCTCTAAACGTCTATCCTTCAGACTTTCATGTACTAGACCAAGAAAAAACACATAGATTTTTAACTAATTATGACATAACGAGAGGTCACTGAAAGTTAGAACATGAGGACCTGAAAAATGAAAGAATAACTTTGACACATAACTGAATCCTGAGGAATAAAGTATCAATGGCATGAATTCATCAAAGAGGTCTGAACTGAGGACATACATGGTATAAACTAAATTTTACTAATCATTGTGAGTGTAGCATGAGTATCTGGATCTGAACATACTGTAAAACATGAGTACATGAGTCATGAGTTGTATGACCTGAGATTGGAGTTCATGATTTATATTGCTGAGTGAACTGGAACTTCTCATACTAGAAACTGAAAGCATACATGGTTTTTCAATAAAGTGCATGAATATGAACTATGATGATGGAGCTGATATGTTAGGCATGAGTAGATATCGTGATAGATGAAAAACTTTGCACTGAGATAAGAATTGATTAGAAATCGTCCTCCCTTACTGCTTTTCTACACACACTGGCGCTACTACTAGAATTTGAGAGCCTGACTTTGTTACTTGTTCTATCATCTTTCCCTTAGCTTTAACCCATCATCTTAAGTCTGTGACCAACTCTAAACTGAACTGTAATCACTTTACTTTAGAGTATGGGGTATAGTAATACACATGAATAATAAACTCATCACACCATCATACTTAATCTAGAATTAACAAACTTAAATTCTTGCATACATTGTTCAAGCCTACTGATTCCCTTTTGTAGAACTAGCCCCATGAATATATAATCTCCTTAATCTAGATAATGCTATCCCAAATCTACTACTGCTAAACTTCTGGTTTGATGATTCTGACTCTAGATCATATGTTATCATAGGATTCTAAGAAGGAATCTGAAAGTATATCTGACTTTGGCTTAACATACAATTTTCATGAACATGAATGAAATGTTTCAAACTTTAGGACATAAGGGAACTGATGGGATACTTTTTGAGCCAACATGCAATCCCATAACTGTCTATAGGGATTTAAGCTTCACTATTTTTGTCACCTCAAAACTAAGGTAGAGTTAGCATGAATAGAGAAAGATAAGGATTTGCATAAATTTCTTAGATAATACTTCTACTACACTATTTGAGACTTGAAAAAAGGGAAACATTTTCTAAAAGCCTTGTAGCATCTTGAAGAAAAGTATAGACATCTCTGTATCATTCTGTAAGACTCTACTAGACACGACTTCATAGACACCATAGGACACTTAAACTCTGTGCTCTGATACCATGTTTTTAAAGAACCGAGACTACCCCCTAGTTATCATAACCCATGAACTGGCATACTATTAAGCAACTAAATTATAACATAATAAATAATTGTTCTTCTGTGTGGAAACATAATCATGCTGAAAAATAAAATAAAACTGAATGGAGTTCTATACTGAGTCTAAAACTGAAACTGTGAGAAGTAATCATCAATCGACGTGCCCCTTTCTAAATGGATTAGGGTTCAATATGTAACCCCAGCTAGAATGGTGTCTGTACCGTGCCACGGGTAAAGACAAGCTGAAAAGTCACCCTCGTCTGGCAGGTGACCTGAATAAGAATGGTGGTACCCTCAACTTATAGGTAAAAAACCTTATCAATACTCAACGAGCAGGTTGATATCTTAACCTACGCTGACTACGTAGTTCTAGAATGCAAGGACTTCTACTAAGGATCACACTCTCTACTGATAGGTCATCCCCCATCCTTGGGTTCACTAAGTGCTGAATCCTACTCCCAACTAAATAGACACTAAATTGATCACTAAACTGTACTAAGCTGGACTGAACTGTTACTGATCATGTTAACTGACTGAACTGGAATGAGTTCACTGATTTTGTAACTGACTGAGTACTACTGTTCATGACATTACTTGAACTATTATGAAGCTACTGTAATTCTATATAAATAGCCAGATTTTCAAGTATTGAATACCCCTACGTCTCGATAACAATAACACCAAGATCATACTAAGTATTTGAGGACATGATAAATAGTCATTATTTAAAGAAACCCATCACTTGGGAATTTCATCAAACACTTGAAATTCATGATTTAAACTAAGCATAGGGATAGTTTTAAACATGTAACAATAGCATGAATTCAATATAAAAAATCGTCAATTAAGGCTTTATCATGGGACAATTCATCAAACACATGGGGATCATGAACTTGGACATGGGAATATTTAAACATTGGAGAGTTGTATGATTACATGACTAAATTTATGAATTGGGGAATTCACATGTTATTCGCTTGAAATAGGACATGGGTGTTTAATCAAAACATGTAAAGTTCCTAGCTTAAACGTAAGAATGTCTTAAACATAGGGAACAATAGAGTTACCTGGAAAATTCATAACTTGGGGATTCATCTTGAAATTAACTTAACATGATATGGGAATTTCATCAAACATATGGAAAACATGAATTTAAAACATGGGAATAACGCTAAACATCATGAATTTAGGATTAATCATGGAATTTACTTCTATGAAGTATGGGAAATTCAAATTCATAGCATAAGGAATTTAAAATCTTGCATGGAATTATACATGGGCTGAATTGAATTACAAACATCATGAAAACATGAAATTCAACCTTTCTTAAACATACAAATTACCATAATAATGAAAAATTCATTCGTTACTTAAGTAAAAGGGTTTTTGGACTCTATAAGTAAAAGAGGACCCATGGATGAACTCCCACATACATTAAAGCTTTAATATTGAAGGAGAAATACAATCTTGAAGCATTCTCTAATAAGGAAACTTGAGTTCTTGCTTTTTTTAAAGAAAAATTGATGAAGTTCTTGGTGCTCTTGAGGAGGCTAGGATTTTTCTTTGAGAGAAAAGATGAATAATTGAGTGTATATTACTTTTGGGGGCTAAAATTAAGTGTTATGGGCAGATTTGGGTGAGGAAAAGTGACCAAAGTGCCCCTAGACCATTTAAAAACTGAAATAGCATGTGAAACAGTTCCGTAATACGCTGGCCGATGCATCGCATCACTATCGCATCGGCTAACTACCTCACACAGAAAATGCCATAACTTTTTGCTCGGATATCGGATTAAGGCGAAATTAGTATCGTTGAAAAGCTAATTCAATTATCTAAAATTTAGTGGATCTTTATCTACAAAATTCTACATATATAAAAATTTATACCTATTTAAAGTAGACCCTTATAGAATCAAATGTCAAACTTTGGACGAATCAAAGGCTCTAAGATCAACTTTGTTTAAGTGATTCTTATGAACATTTTTTACCTCAAAAGCAAATCAAACATGAGGATAAATATCATGAAACTCATATTTGTATGAGAATTATTTAGGTCATAGCTTATACATGTAGGAATGATGGTTCAAAGTCTAACCCAAAAATGCGGGGTATTACAGTATTGTAGCCATAAAAAACTTCTTTACTATGATTCAGAATCAGTTTGGTGCTTAAGTAAAGATACTGAGATCAGACAATGGGATAGAGTTCCTTAACTCTAAGTGTAAAGAGTTGTTTCAGTCCTTGGGAATAATACATTAAAGTAGCTTTCCATACGCACCACAACAAAATAGTGTGGTTTAGAGAAAACACAGACAGATACTAAATATTGCAAGAGCAATCAGGTTTCAGTCACAGTTGCCCATCAGATTTTGGGGTTTGAATGTTAAGGCTATTGTGTATCTCATTAATAGATTACCATCTTCACCTAGTGAGAATAAACATCCTTATGAAATGTTATTCTACAAAGTTCCATCATTGACACACCTAAGAGTAATTAAATGTAAATGCTATGTTTCAGTACTACCAAAGGGTGATGAGCTTTTTGAAAGATCTAAGGTTGCAGTATTGATGGGTTATTCTACCACTCAGAATGGTTATGTACTGCTAGATTGGTGTACTAACAAGTTGTTTGTCACCAGAGGTTTGGTGTTCAAGAAAGATTCATTCCCTTTTATATAGGATCCAAGTTCAAAATTATCTATAGATTTTCCTAAGCTAAGTTCACCTAATCCTACTGATGCAGATGTAGAATCAAATGCTTACATAGATCATGATGATCAATCACATGTACCACAAAATAAAGATACATCACTAAATAATCCCAACAGTTCCTAAGATGAAAACACTCACAACTTGCCTAGTATAAATGAGTCATCCTCATCACCTACAAAATTTGCTCTAAGAAGATTATCTAAATTCATCAAACAACCTGCTTAGTTGATGGACTATGCCTCACCAGGTAAAAGAAGATAAACTAGATATCCTCTGGAAAATTTTCTATCTTACACTAATACTAGTTCAAGATATCAAAGTTTTGTGTCCATTCTATTAGAAAAAGTTGAACCATAATCTTACAATGAAGCTAGTAGAGATAAGCGATGGATTGAAGCTTGAAGTAGGAGGTTAAAGCTCTTGAAGACAATCACACTTGGCAGATGGTTGATATGCCTCCATACAAGAACATTATTGGATCAAAATAGGTGTACAAAATCAAGTATAACACCAATAGGGAAATAGAGAGGTTTAAGGCAAGGTTGGTAGCCAAGGGTTATAGTCAACTAGAGAGACTAGATTATCATAACACCTTCTCTCCAATAGCCAAAATAGTTACAGTGAGGAGTGTCATTGCTTTGGTAGTATCAAAAGAATGGTAAATGTACCGAATGGATGTCTACAATGCTTTCCTACAAGGTAACTTAGATGAAGAAGTGTACAAGGAAATGCCAAATGGTTTCAAAGAGGGAAGGCATCACAAAGTTTGTAGATTGGTTAAGTCATTATATGAACCTAAGCAAGCATCAAGACAGTCGAATATAAAGCTTACTGCAGCATTGCTTAGTGCAGGATTTACTCAGAGCATCTATGATTATTCACTTTGTACCTTAAAGAAGTCAGAAGAAATGGTGGTGATTCTAGTTTATGTGGATGATCTTCTAATAACTGATGACAATTCATACATGATAAGTACAACAAAAGGTACTCTATATCAATAATTCAAACTTAAGGATTTAGGTAATCTTAAGTACTTTTTAGGCATTGAAGTGTTGAGATCTGCAAGTGGAGTGATATTGAACCCGAGAAAATACATCTTGGAGCTTATACCTAACACAGGGCTTGATGATCCTAAACCAACTTCTACTACATTAGAGACTAATATCAAGCTAGCTTCTATTGAAATGGATGAAGCAGTAAACGAGATGTTGTTCTAAGGAATGTGACATCATATCAAAGGTTTGTTGGAAAGTTATTATCTACAGTAATAACAAGACCTGACATTAGTTATGCAGTACAAACCTTAAGTCAATTTATGTAATAACCTAAAACATCTTATTTGGAAGCTACAAATAGAGTGATAAGATATCTGAAAGGAACTATAGGACAACGTATATGGATCAAGGAAAAACCTATTACAGAGCTGGTTTGCTGGTGTGACTCAGACTAGGCTGCATATCCAAACACTAAGAGGTATGTTACTGGCTATATGGTGCAATTTGGTAGCTCACTGATTTCTTAGAAGTCTAAGAAGCAGCACATTATCTCTATAAACTTAGCTAAAGAAGAATTTGAAGCATGGCCTCAGCTTTTGTAGAAATAACATAGTTAGAATGTATGTTTGCATAACTGAAAGTACTTATCACAAAGCCTATTACCATATTTAGTGATACAAAATCATCCGTCCAATTAGATGATAATCTCATATTCCATGAGAGGACCAAACATATTGAGGTTGTCTATCATTTTATTTGAGATAAAATCAAGGAGGGGTTAGTTCAGCCTATGTATGTCCAGACAAGTCAACAAGTTGCTGATATCCTCACCAAGAGCTTAAGTAATGATCAGCACTCACATCTCCTAATAAAGGTTGGTGTGCTTAACATTATGCACCCTGCAGCTTGAGTGGGGGTGTTAAAACTAGCTACTACTATAGATTTACATTTCATCTTGTAACACTACTACTGTTAGGGGTTGTTCGATAGAGTGTATTGAAATTTTAATGCATGCATTAGTTTAATGTGTATTATTAGTATCTTTTTTTGTATACCTTTTTACCGTATGTATAACTAATGCAAGCATTAGTTATACACTCGATTGTGTATTAATGTGTGTATTACTAATACCTCAAAATCCATGGCATTAGTAATGCAATGGATCTAATGCATGTATTAACATGCTTAAAGACCCTATTACCCCTCAAAAAATTTTCCGCATCCTTTTCAACATATATATTAAGGGTATTAAGTAAATAAAAAAAAATTTAGAAATTATGTAATTCATGTTTTTTTTAATACATCAAACCAAACACTGCATAAGAAAAATACAAGCATAACTAACACAAAAATTACTAATACATCATATTTTGCATTATTCTTATACACTCTACCAAACAAAACCTTACATTGCATAATTACTGTTACATTAGTTAGGTAGTTAGTTAGTTGGCCGAGCTAGTTAACTTTTGATCAAGTTAGTGATCTGGCTACTTGGTGATCAAGTTGTTAGAAGGTTGTTGAGAAGCTTCTATAAGGTCATGTGGTTATCATGTGAGCCTATAACTATCATGTAATCCACATTGAAACTTATTCAATAAACAAGCTCCATCTTAGCTCAATCTCATTCCTATCCTTCTTCTTCTTCTTACTGAGCTTAATCTCTGCTACAATGACAGTTATGTAGGGGGGAGCTTCAGAGATGTTTTAAAACTTCCCTCCTCTTTTTATATTACTTTACCAATTCAATTCCACATACTAGCACATCGACCACATAGTTGATTGTGATCGATGATTATTTTATACGATGAGACAACCAGTTAGTTTTGTGGTGTCTAGGAGTCTTTATGTTATTGTTCTGATTCTAGTATTTTGGGCCACATCCCAACTTGAACTCTTACTAAATGCTCTTATGACTCTACAGATGGGTTGATGGTTTATCAGAAACAGTAATACTACCCCCACAAAGCGAGGGGTAAGGTCTGCGTACACCCCACCCTCCCTATACCTCACTTGTCGGATTTTCTAACTTTTCTAGAAAGTCGAACTATAAAACTAAAGGGTCATAATTCAAAAATATTTTTTACTTTCTTAAATTTCGTGTCAAGTCAAAGACAAACAAATCATAATGGACCTTGTTGGTTGTCCACTGTATACTTGGAGGAAAAAGACACTCCCTTTATTTTAAAAGAATGACCTACAAAGTTCCCTTTTAATCCGTTTAAAAAGGAATGATTTCTTTGCTTATTTGGCAATACTCTACTTTCAACTTAACACATGTCATATTTAAGAGCATAAGATTAAAGGATATTTTGGTATATTTGACATAACTTTAATTTAAAACCACATGATTCAAAAGTCTTCTTTCTTTTCTTAAACTTCGTGCTTAGTTATGAGGTTGATTTTCAGATGGTATCTTAACTGTAAATTAAGGGAAACTAACCTTTCAATGGCAGTTTAAGAATACAGGAAGAAAGTTGGAAAGAAGCAATTGATCACTGCTACAAAATACTATGAGAAAGAACATAAATAACACAAATATGAGTATATGAATAAAAGGTATAAAACTCAAAAGATATAGTAGCAAGTAATCAAGATTAAAATCAAGAGAAAAATGTCATACCTCTCTGAGTCTAACAAAGTGTTTTCCTTCTGATAAATTGGGATGAGAACTTCAATTATTGTTGCATGTGGGGAAAAAGCATTTATCTATTTAAATGGAATAACACATCAGTTGTAGTTTAAGATAAAAAGTTACGAAAATATGATTATGTAGACTCTATTATATTTTAAAAATAAAGTTAAATATGATTATATTGTGTTTCAATTGTCATTATGCTATTTTTGTTGTGTGTCCTTTTTCTGAATGCTATGTACTGCTTTCTTTATTAGTTGTCATGCTTTTTCACTATCATTTTTTCTTTTTTTTCTTTTTATTTTTAATTGATTTGATTTATTGCACTTGAGTGAGGTTCTTAAACAATAGTCTCTCTACCTCCATGAGGTAGGGGTAAAGTCTGCATACACTTGACCTTCCCAGATCCCACTTATGAAATTCCCACTTATGAAATTATGTAGAAATATACCTCATTGATATATTAAAAACAAACCATGGTCAATTTGTTGTACCAATCACAAATTTTGTGTTTATATTCGCTGCCTGCCACTAATATTTTGTGGACTAGTAAGTAAATAAATAAATAATAAGATAAGAGAGGAGGATCAAAACAAATCTCCAGCATAGGAGCTAAATAGTTATTTTAAAAAACGAAAGTAAATCTTTTTGACTAATAAAGTGAATATAATTCAATTATCAAGACTATCTTTAATTTTTTGCAACAAAGTATTGAGTTAAGTGTCCAAAAACACACCTAAATTATCCTTTTTTTAGTTTCATACAAAAATTATTGTGGATGTGAGAAACACGCCAAAACTATAACTCATTAGTTTGAGAAACACACCTTAAAATCAATAAAAATTAATTAAAAATGAAAAATTAATGTGTTAGCAAAAAAGAATAACACGCCTAAATGAGTTTGTAAGCAAACATTTGATCTAGTCAGCTTTTAGATGTGATCTAGTCAGCTTTTAGATGTGTTTCTCAAATTAACTGATAAGTGAAAGGTTAGGTGTGTTTCTTGAGAAAATTGAAGGAAAGATGTCATTAAGTCTTGAATGAAGGATTGGTGATATTGACCAACTTAAAGGGTCAAACATAATTAGAAAACTTGATTAAGTTAAATGTGGACTTGATTCATATATATTTAAAACTTTCTAATCTTTTCAAAAATGTAAATCAACCCACACCCCTTTACTTTTCAAAGAAACCATCTTTGTCCCCTCTCTCTCGAGACAGTCTCTCTCAACACTCTCCCAACCAACAGTTCTACAAAATTTCTTCTTTTAATTTCGCGTGACTACAAGCTCCAGTGACAAATAGCTGGGTGAGTTCCTTTTTTACTTTCAACCATTAAGCGATGTGACAAGCAGTGTTCTCCGGCAACAACAACTTTGAGTTCTTCGTCATCCCATTTCTTCTATCAGAGGTAAAATATTATGTCTGTTTAGTTATGAAGAAACAAAGGAACTTCAACCAAATTCTCTTCTAGTATTGATTAACATTTCAATAGTTATTCCATAAATTTGAAATGTGGACTGAATAAAATCCTAATTTTTGGCATTTCTTCTCTACTCTTTCCGATATGAAATATATTTTTTTGTTTTATTGTAGTTTTTGTTTTCGAACTATTGATTTGATTTTTTGGTGATTTTTGGTCACCGTTGATGTTCTTAATGTGTGTGTTATATTGGTGTTTCTTGATTGATTTGTTGTTTTTTTTGTAAAAATAGTGTTGCAACAGATAAACCATCTGATGTAATAGATGAACCATCTGACACAATAGATGAACCATCTCATGCAAAAGATAAAACATCTGATACAATAGATGAACCATCTGATGCAACAGATGAAACATCTGTTACAATAGATGAAATATCTGATGCAACAGATTCGATATCTGATGAACAGATGCAATTTGATGCAATAGATGGAAATATGATGCAACACGTGAAAATCTGATACAAAAGATGAGCAATCTAACAGATCATTCATCTATTCCGACAGATGACTCTTCTATTTGGAAGAAATCTAAACAATATTGATGCAACAAATAACTCATTGGGCAATAGAGGAGTGTTCTAGTTCAACAAATGAGTGATCTATTTCAATAGAAGAGTAATTTGTTTTAATAGATGAGTGATATGTTTTTATTTTTTCAAATAAATTACTCATCTACTGTAATAGGTTGGTTATAAGTTGCAACAGATAACCTACGTGTTACAACAGATAAGCGATTTATTTTTATTATTTCCAACGAATTACTTATCCACTGCAATAGGTTGGTTATAAGTTGCAACAGATAACTTACTTATTGCAATAGATAAGTGATTTATTTTTATTATTTCTAACAGATTACTCTTACCTTGCAATAGGTTGGTTATATTCTGCAATACATATCCTACCTGGTGCAATAGATGTGTGGCCTATTTTTATTGTTTCCAACGAATTACTCATTCGCTGCAATAGGTTATTTATAGTTTGCATTAGATAACCTTCCTGGAGCAATAGATGAGTGATATATTTTTATTTTTTTCAATAGATTACTCATCCGCTTCAATAGGTTGGTTATCGATTGCAAAAGATAACCTACCTGGTGCTATAGATGAGTGATCTACTTTTATTGTTTCCAATGGATTACTCATCCCTTGTAACAGGTTGGTTATATGGTGCAGCAGATAACCTACATAGTGCAATAGATGAGTGATCTATTTTTATTATTTCCAATAAATTAGTCATTTATTGCAATAAGTTGGTTATATGCTACAACATATATCCTACCTAGTGTAACAGATATGTGTCCTACTTTTATTATTTCCAACAGATTGCTCATTTGCTGCAATAGGTTGGTTATATGCTGCAACAGATAGCCTACCTGGTGCAACAGATGTATGATCTGTTAGAACTATTTTTTTATTGTTGTACATATTTGATTTACTATTATCCTTTTTAATGATGCATTAATCAACTATAATTCATTTTATATTCCTATTAATTTTAGATAATATGGCTCCCAAAAGAAAAGAAACTAAATCAAGTCCAAGTAAAGGAACAAGTGAAGAAGCTAGGCTACATCCACCACTCTATGAGCTTGCTTTACAAGCATTATCTCAATCAGGAGCAGAAGATGATGAACATGGGGAGGAGAAATATTTCAAAAGTGAAGATCCAAATTCTAATAGCCCTTCCACCGAAGAATTTGTCCAAACCTTCAGCAGTTATTATTATCCTATGAGAATACAGTGCGATGGTGCCACAGATGTAATTGGTGATTTCGTGGTTAAGCCAGACATGGAAAAATCTTTTGATGCCTTCAAAAAATACTTTAAGAACAAAAATTTGATGCTTATTTCAAGGACAATTGCTTTAGGGAATATCTTGATTTGCCGGAGGACAACAATGCTCGTTTCCAAATGAAAATAGTATATGATCTTCTCAAGCGTAGGTTTATGCATAAAAACAAAGATAAGATTGATGAGGTATGAATAAATTACTGTGGCATGCCGGTTTTTTTGGGTTGGAAAGAGATTGTCATAGTTACTGGATTAAAATGTTATCCTCCTTCTCAAGTTATACCTATTCAATCCCATAAAAAAGCACCTCGCACACCCAAAAAAGGCAAAGACAAGTCAAGTGATCATGATGACCTTGTGTCCCTTGTTGTTCCAAGCTTCAAAAACATAAATTTAATAGAAGTGTTGAAAGGAAAAAGACTTTCAAAGAAGCATAAGAAATCATTGTGCTTGGTTTGGTTTGTACATTATGTTCTTTGGGCTAGAGACGTTAACAACAACAGACCACTTGGTTTGATAAAGCTCTTTAAGGATCTTGAGGCATTTAACAGCTATCCTTGGGGTTGTGAAATTTCAAAATAACTGTCTTGTTGACTCCGTTAATGCTAAGGACAGTCAACTTATATGAATTTCCATGGGCTTTCATGGTAAATATTTCTTTTATTATGACATAATTCATTTTTTAATTCAACAATATTTTTGATTTATTGGCATTATTTTATAAGCTTGGGCATTTGAGGTCATTCCTTATTTGAGAAAACAAGTGAACTACCAGGAAGAAGTTTCCTATCCAAGAATCCTAAGATGTTTATCGGCCAAAACTGATAAAATGCAAAATTTCTTCATCTCTTCAACCACTCCCCCTGCCCCAAAGGAAGAAGTAAGTCTAATTTAGATTAAGTTTTTATTTTAATTAGCAATTTTTAAAAATGATTTCATCATCATTCTAATATATGTACTGATTTATTTTAGATTGTCTATTTGTGGCTTGTTTCAGTCAATCGAGTGTTGAAGATGCCATATTTTATTACTTTATGTATGTGCAAACTTTATCGGATCCTAGGGTCATTGATAGAATAAAGAAGGAATTATTTGGAGCAACAGCCATCAAAAGAAAAATAATTTTTGAGGGTGGGCTTGTTGTTGTTG
Organism: Capsicum annuum; assembly: GCF_002878395.1. Lineage (NCBI taxonomy): Eukaryota > Viridiplantae > Streptophyta > Magnoliopsida > Solanales > Solanaceae > Capsicum > Capsicum annuum. The sequence goes on along the minus strand of NC_061119.1, from coordinate 205,011,734 downwards.
ATAATGGTAGTGGTAGTGGTGCTCCTCTTACAGTTTTTGAAATAACAAACCATTATGATTAAGATCATACTAGTTTTACATATTTTTCAACTACTACCGAATGTTCGACATTCAAATGTCAAGACTACAAGGCAAAATATGATAGAGTGATTAATGTTATTAATGCATTAATTGCTTCTGTAAAGAAAATGACATCTAAAAAGGGTGTCATTCCATCAAAAAGGATTTCATATCCATACACTACGCTAGAGATTAAGGGGGCTAAGAGAAGAAGAAAAGAAACTTCCAAGGCACCATCAAGCATTGAAAAGGGAAAAATTGCAAATCCTTTGTCTTTGTCTTGCTCCTTTGATCAATGTACAAGGGCCACAGGAGAGCAGCATGACCTGAAGAAGGTGAATGTATATTATCTATTCCAACAAACAAACAGACATATATATATGTTTCAATAGATTATACATCTACTAAAAATTATCAAATAGATATATACATTTGTTGCAACTATCGTATAGCTTGTTGCATTAGATGCGTTATGTATTGCAATATATGTTCATCTGTTTCAGAAAATCTAATAGGTCATAGTACTGTTTTAATTTGTACCAACAGATGAGTCATATGTTACAACAGATGGATCATCTTTTCGATATTATTGTACAACTCTATTTTACCTATTCGAGTTTGTCCCAACAGTTGATCCATCTAATACATCATATAGATAATCTGTTGTATATCTGTGATTAACATTGATAATTCTAGCTTCCCAGGTGGATGTCACAGTAGAAGCTACTGCTAAATCTCATAATACCATAATTGATAATCCATCAGCTGCTCTCATGGAAGAAGAAAAAGTAGAGCTTGTCAGTTCGGGAGAACGAAAGAAGTACTCGTTTGAAGAATTCAACATCTTGGACGAGGCTCCAAAAAAACTAACAAGGTTGATCAACAACTATTTAGAATGAATTACCGATGGGATGTTAAAGCATCGTGCCGACAGTTACATAAATGTTTTTTAAAGATATTGATTTATACAATTCTTGTTGTACAAACATAACATTAACACATATAAATCATGTAGAAAATAAAATGGCGAATACTACAAAGTGGATGAATCGAGTCTTGGTCTTGATATGTACAACTTTACTGTTGCACATTTCAAAATGAAGGATTGGTTCTATTTGATATCACAATCCTAAACTTGTTGGAATGAAGAGGTTTAAATGCCCTACATATTACTATTAATTAATACTTTATTTAATTGCATCTGTGTATTAATTTTACTATCACGTGATCTGAAATGTTTGACAGTATGTGCAGCACAACGATGTCATTTTTTACTACCTCTGAAAGAAGGCCAAGTTGCAAACACAAAAATAATATAGATACACAATAGGCATTATTTGTATAAAGTTTACATCAATAATGCCAACGATAGGATTTGTCAACAATAGCCAGAACTTTCCCAAAATGAGGAATCCTTAATCAACATTATCAAAGGTTTTAGCATTCTAGCTGGCTTACCTTGACATTTGGTCAACGAAGTGTACATCCTAATCAATTGTGGTGATGAATTCCATTGGGTATTGGTTGTCAACGTTCTAAAAGAGAGGCGCATCCGAGTTTATGACTAGATGTTACGAAGAAAACATTCTGGGCCATCGTCTAAGATATAAAAGCTGGAAAATATATTGCCTACTACCTTGATATGAGTGGCTTTTTGGACCAAAAAGTTCATACTGATTTGTCGATGATTGAAGCATACCAGGATAAAATAGGTAATTCATTTGATGTAGAATATATTGAATGAATTTTTAAACAACCCATCAGTATCCTGTAAGTATCATGATTTAGTTTAATTTCATAAATTTTACAACGCTTACATGAACTGCAAGATATGGATTATCTATTTTTTTAAAACACAGGGATTGCGTTCTTTTTGTTGCCTCTTACGCCGAGTATTTGAGCAATGGATTACAAGTACCAAATGATAGACTTAATGCTGGATTACTCTGCAAAAGATATGCTGCTCTTTTATGGAAATACAAAGAAGCAAAAGCTTAGAAACCATACACAAATGACATTAAATATCCACGACGACCAAAGCCGAATTCCATAGATCCAGATGAAGAACAACTTGTCCATATTGAGTAGATCCTTATAGCTGAGTCTGTCAAAGTAATAAACTCTCCTTTGTAATGGTTGGCACTAAAGGTTAAATTGTTAATGTATTTGTAAAGTAGATTATTTGTACCCATAATAATTTTTTTACATTTCATTTATTTGGTGAGTTATTTCATGTAATTTCTGAAGGCTTCAATTTATTTTATTTTGTCTATGAATATAATTTAATCCTTAGTTTTGAACTTACTAATTGAAATGGAATACTAGATTCAAACATTGTAATAGTTAATACATCCATTGCAACAGATGATATATCTCTTGGAAATTATCAAATAGATTTAGACATATTTTGTAACATGTAGGTCATCTGTTGGAAATTATCAAACAAGTCTTGCTACTTTTTTTATTTGTTCCAATAGATTACCTATTAGTTGCAATAGATAGACAATATATTGCAACAGATTGTATATCTTTTGCAATAAAGACTGAGAAACATCTGCATAATCACATAGATGACCAACCTATTTCAATAAATAATCAATTTGTCATAATAGATATATTATTTGTTACACCAGAAAGACAATCTGTTGCATTATAAGAAATCAACTTTTGTTAAACATAAAAAATTGTTATGATATTTGTTTATGGACATTTTTTTCTTCATACACAGGCTCCAAGCATTTAGTTAGTACCCCATAAGCCAAGACCTCTTGCATGTTTTCCACAATGGTGTCGCACAAACTGGATATTTCTATACCGGTCAGCAAATATTTGATAAATGCAAGCGTGTATGGCCTGCATGCGACACCAATTTTATTTTTTAAAGGTCCATTGTAATGCCCTAATACTACCCCTGGACGTCACATGGTGCTTAGGACCACAAGTTATCCCAAGATAACCCATTAACTATCATACTGTTAAACAACTTATTTAAATATGTATAATATAATTGAGTGTACTATGCAAAAACATAATCATGATGAAATATGGGAAAAATACAATACTAATACAATTTTGCATTCTGATAAAATTGAAAAGAGGAACTGAAATGTACATAACTGAATCTGACTGACATCTATGATGTAATACCCGTGCCTTTTCCTAGCTAGAAATCATCTCAAGAATGCTAGGACTTACTTTGAAATGCAAATCTATTTTTGTACATGCAGTATTTTTGAGATTTTCACTTTCTATTATGTGTAAAATTGAGTAGGCTTTCTAATGATACCAATTTCATCCAAATCTGACATCAGACGAAGGATTTATGGACGTTTTACTCAGAACTGTCAGAATCGCCCAGGTGTGACGGCCCAGTTGACAGGCCGTCAAACTAGTGACTGACCACCACTTGGACCATCAAAGCCATGCCAGTTGAGCCATATTCTGGATAAAGTGTGACGGACGAGTTGACAGACCACCAGATATTTGATGGACCGTCACTCATATCGTCAACCCTTATCCAATGAAGCCCATTTCTGGTCTATGTCTGACGAGCTAAATGACGGTCCACCAAGAGTCTGACGGATCGTCATTCGGACCTTGACACAACACATTCAATTTATTTCCAGGACGTTTTAACAGAGGTATTTTGGTAACTTACCACTCGTCTATATAAACCCAATTACACCCGATTTCAACCACTTTTCATCATTCTTTCACTACAAACAAGTAGGGTTTCTCCCTAAATTAAATCTTCAAGACCAAGACTCAATCTTCTTCAAGAATCAAAGGATTTCAAATCCTTCTATTTCAAAAACATCAAGAACCTTGATTCAGGTATGCGTAGTATTCATCTATGGACCCCTTTCATTCATAGAGTTCAAGAACCATGATTTTAAATGAGAAACTTTGATTTCCCTGTTGCTATGTGATGTTGTTCATGTCAATAACCATTTTTTAAACTTAAGAATATTATTTTAAGATGATTTCCATGAAGTATGCATGTTTGTGGTTAAAACCCATGAAATTGGGTGGTTCAAGATGATTAACATTTGTTGAGAAAACCTATGCCCAAGCTGTGCATGCAAGGTGTTTGTTAAAATACCTAGGATGATAGAAGTCCATATTTACATGATTTTATGATACCTAAATGACAAGTCCATATTAGCTATACACTCAATATGAATTCTATGTTATTTATATGTTGCTATTGTTGTGGTGTGAAGCATGTGTGATAATGGAATTATAGAACATGTACACAAAATGTACCCATGCTTTCCCTACTATGTTTGAGATGTTAAATAGACTCATGAAGTACACTATCCCTTACTTATGATATTATGAATTGTCGACTCAAATCTTATGATCAAGTCATCTCATGTGTGTCAGTTTCATTCTATAGAGTCTTGGGGGTATTCGTACCCGAAACTATAGCTGTGTGCCTAGAGCCATGTCATGTTGTCATGATATCTTCAGTCAAGCCACATTCCATAGAATTCAGTCAATCATGTAACTAAAAAAACCTCAGAAAGCTTATGATCTCAGTTAGTTATCAGTATTATTCCATCAGTCAATGGAAATTCAATAAACCCAGCTCATGTATTGTCAGTTAAGTCATGTTCAGTCTCTTCAGATAGAACTAGGAGTTAGCACCGAGCAAACCCAAGGATGGGAACTCACCTGCTTCAAATGAAGGTGTGATTCTTAGAAGCAATCCTTGCGTTCCAGAACTATGTAGCCAGCATAGGTTGAGACATCAACACTGCCAGCTTGAGGGTTGATGGGGTGGACATTCGTCATTTTCTTTTGGGGACACTGCCAGATTTGAGGGTCACTCACAGCATGTCTTTACCCGTGGCACAGTATTGACACCCTTCTAATCAGGGCAGCGATTGGGCCCCAGTTCAGCTACTTTAGCATACGTGGGGCATGTTGGTTAAAGAACTACCTCCCACAGTTTCAGACTCAGTCTCAGTAAAAGAACTCAGACAGTTCTTCAGATATTCATATACCAGGACTGTTAGGTACAGCTAAATCTCAGTTATAGTACGGAACTCAGACAGTTCCATCAGATTCAGGACTGTCAGATACAGTCCCTCATGCTATCAGAACTACATTTTTAGCTATGTATTAGCATACAGATTCAGTTATCACGCACTCACGACCTTAGTTACTATATGTATGTATGTGTGCACTCTTACGTTCATATCAGTCAGTCAGTTAGCATTATTTATGCATGTAAACCATTCGCATTAGCCTACCTCACTCGTATACTCAGTACTCCAATTGTACTGACGTATTTGTACTATGGTGCTTTCTTTTCATGTTACACCATAGGTTCAGAGACACGATTTCCAGACCAGCAATAGCAGTCGCATTCAGCACACAGAGTTGCAGTGAGTCCTCTTCATTCGAGGACGATATTACTTGATTTATTCATTTATTAATTCATTAGTTTTCATTTTGTGGAGTTAGTTGGAGACATTTTCCTTCAACTCTTTATTCAGACAGTACTTAGAGATTTTCAGATTTAGTATTCAGATTCAGTTGTTTTGGGTATTTGCTACCCACATGGATGCTATGTTTTGTCAGTTTCTTTATTCAGTTGAACCTTATGCCCTATTGTTCATATTTTCCGCATTTTAAAAGTATATTATATAATGTACAGGTACAGATATCAGTCATGGATTAGCTTGTGGTCCTTCATGGTCATAAGCACCGTGTAGCATTTTGGTTTAGAAAATTGGGGCATTACATATGAAGCCTCCACTATACTGACTATAGACAACTGGGATACAACTCCAACTACCATTAATCAATACATATGAGTAAGAAAGTAAAGTACATGAATAACTTCTAACTAAAATCCCGAAGTAGGAGGACTCATCACCTGCAGACTGGAATCTACAACTGTCTGGTCGTGATATATGGACTACAACTGATCTGGTACCTACATGTAGCACATAGACATATATATGGATAAGTACTTTTGGAATGTAATAAGCATATGAGTGTGAATGAATAAGTAAAACAGTAATGCACTATTCATATGAATTGTCTAAACTGCATGCTAAGTGTAAGTGACTCACATTGGCTTGAGTAATCAAAACTGTAAAATCATAAATCATGAGAAGTAAAGCATAAAGGTAACTCTTTGAGCCACAACACTTAGTTCTAAAAATCTGTAGTCTTATTATATTTTAAAATCATACTGGCTAAGTGTAAAAAGGACTCACCTTTTTCATATGAAAACTAAAAGTTGAAATATGATAACTAAAGTCTTATGTAACACAATATTTGAGTAAATTTGTGAGCCTTTACATTTAGTTTCTAGAAACTATTCTGTTATTCTTTTTCTATTAGAGAGGTTCTTCTAACCGACATAAACCATGTGAGCCGTCATGGAGTCTAATGTCTTACCCATGTTGTGGAGAGTTTTTCTACCCTTTCCATTGGAATAGAACCTTATCTTAAGTGATCACTAACTTAGTCCACTATGGGCACTTAAACCTATGGTGGCTCATAGTTTTGGGGCATGAAACCTTGGAATCATACCCAAATCACTGCTAAATACTACTCCCATACTTATTGCTCAAAACTTTAGGAAATCCACCTTAAAGCAGCACAAGTTTTTATAATGAAAACCAATTATGCTTCTCTTTCTTAAAATCTCAAACTATATGAACAATGTGGATTTCTTATCTTAACTTAGGATCAAAAGATCAATTTCTTTCTTCAATCTTGGTAAATAACTTATAAAGGAGGCTTAAAATCATAATCTTCTTGAAAAATCAATACTTAGACTTGGGGCTTAAAACCCATGATTTAAACTCATGCAAATTCATAGCAAAATGTCATGTTCAATATAATTCTTGAAATACTTCAACAATATCAAGATACTGAAATCAAGAATCATAATATCATGCCTAAAACTTAATTGGAAATCTGTAAAATCATATCACACATAAAGATGTGAAAATAGACATGCAATTCAACATTTAAATCACTTGTAACTTCATAGACTTCAAATAATGATAATAGGGTTTAAACCCTAGACTAAAATTCATGTAATTAAACTTTAAAAACTATATTTTGGCACAATGATGAAAGGAGTATCCTTGTTCATAACCCCACATACCTTAATGATGAAGAAATTATGAAAAATTGAATCAATCTTGATTGTGAAAATCCTAGTTGCTCTTCTCCTCTTGTGCTTTATATAATGAACTAATGATGTTTATAGGGTTAAAACATATTTAGGGACTATTAATCTCATGTAATTATGTTTAGGGACGTTTATCAAGTGTCAAATGACTTAGTTGCCCTCGAAATAACTCAAAAATGGAGTGTCTACATTGCTTGGCCATAAGGTTTGCATCGCACAACATATGGAAAACCTTAAGGTTTGTGTCACAAAACCTATGGAAAAACTTAAGGTTTACGTCACACAACTTATGGCAAACCCTTTCCAATAGCCTTAGGCGATTGTTAGGCGACGCACACCCCTTTGAAAAGCCATAACTTTTTGCTTGGGTATCGAATTAAGCGAAATTGGTATCGTTGGAAAGCTTATTCAATTATATACAATTTTGTGGGTCTTAATATTCCAAATTCTACATTTAAATGAAGTTATACTCATTCAAAGATGACCCCTGTGAAATCGAACACCAAAAATTGTCCGAATCAAAGTCTCTTAGCTCACTTTGCTCTAAGTGACACTTAAGAACATTTCTCCCACCTCATAATCTTTATTCACACTAGGTTAATGATCATGAAACATGGATTAAAGTATGGATCATGATACTAGAGTTTACACTCATAGGAACGAAGGTCCAATTTCTAGCTTTGACGCGTACGAGGTGTTACATCCATGCCCTTATTTTGACCTTCAAAATCCCATGTTTTCTTCATCAAGACTTCTACTGGAAAATGATCCATCATTTTACTCTGCCTCAACAAGCTAAGGAGTAACTCTAATAGTGGTTGCATGTGGATTAAAAAAGTGTCGGCATCAAAGACAGGTAAGTTGCAGTCATAATCTTTAATCTTTGCTCCTTGAGAAGTATCGCAAATGTTTGACTTCCTTGTTCATGACTGCAAGAATTCTCTTTTCCTTGGTATAGCTTTTTCCATGTGGATATATCCTTTTCTCTCTAACATAGTTAATGATATCTTCCTCCTATTAAGGCGTAGAAACTAACCAATCAAATCTCAGGCCACCAAGAGTTTCAGCTAGATCCTTAAGATTATTGTACCTATTCTTGTTATTATTGTAGAAGTTGAGGTCCATTATCTTATCGGCACCATCATAAGCATCTGGTATGCTAATTTCCTACCTCTCATGAGGAAGAGAATTTCATCAATGTATGTTGTTATAAGAAGATAATTTTTAAATAGGTTACTAATTGTAAAGAAAAAAACCATAGTAGAAAGGTGCAATGGATGGTCCATCTGTTGTAGAGGGTTCTCTGAATTTGTTCATAGATTACCTAGCTAATGTAACTTATGCAGCAGATGTTTAATTTGTTGCAATAGAACAACCACCAGTTATACCAGAATACCTAGATGTTGCAACAGATGACACATCTATTGCGTAGCTTCTTGTTCATGGAGTAGATTAGAAGGCTAGGTTTGGAAAAGTAAATTTACTTTATCCGCGTACCACTTATGTATAGCTTTCATACTCCTAAAGTCTTAGGCATAAAAAATATGCATGGTGCATTCTTCTACAGGTTTCTTCTTCTTGGGATACTTGGCATTTCTAAGTTCCATCCTCTTTTGGTTGCTAAGTGTCGCGTATATGTCCACCTTCTTCAGTGGCCTTGAAACTTCAACAACTTTTAGAGAGAGAGGAATTGCAATCTTTTTTATTTTCAGACTGGAGAGTATTTGGCTAATTTTTCTTTTCTTTCTCCTAACCTCCATGGTAGGAGTGTATCGCTTCCTCACCTTCTTGGATGGTATGACACCCCTCTTGGATTTAAATTCCTTATAGCTTCTCAAGAATTTTATCCTGTCTTCCCTTACATACTTTGCATTTACAATAAGAACATAAGGGTGGAGAAGGGTGAAAGGGACAACTATATGGGTAGGAGTGACTGGTGTAAGGGTGAGAGCGACCTATGTAAGAGGTGATTTCAAATATAGTTATTTTTCTTGAGCATTAACATGCTCATCATCAAGACTGGAAACATCATCAACATCAGGATGGTTGCCACTAACATCAATAACTCCATCAGCAACACCCAGATCTGTTGTAGTAGTTTGGTCATGAAGAGCTTCAACATTCGGATGACCTTGCCTAACTGTTCATCTTATGGTTGTTGGTCCAGCCAATTCCTTCTTTACTAACTCCACCATTAGTTTTGCTATTGTATCAACAAGACCTAGAGTAATAAAAGAAGTCATCCCCAACTCTGGTACATTTAAATCGTATAATAATAATTTGTAGTCAGTTGGATTACATGTTTACATAGTCAACTTATGCGACAGATGATCTATCTATTGCAATAGCAGATCTATATGTCATAACAGATGGGTAATATGTTGCATCAGATTATCTATTTGTTGCATAATTTGTAGTAGATAGGTAATATGTTGAGTCAGGTTCAGAGGACTAATCTGTTGCAAAATATGATTCGTCTATCATAACAAATTACTTATCTATTACACCGGTTATAGTAGATGAGTAATCTATTGCAACAGATGACCCATCTATTGCATCAGATGGCACAGCTGTTTCAATATCTTCCTTTATGTCAAATTATTTTACTAGAAAGAAGACGTACAACATCATCCAGAGGGTTAAAGATATTAGCCTCCTTAATTCTTATGTTCTCTTTTCAACCAACCACCTAAGGATTCTTGGATGAGAAACCTGATTCGGATAATCCTTAACCTGCTTTCAGAGGGAAGAAATGACTTCAAATGCCCAAGCCTAAAATGTGTAAGCAGGAAGCAACCAAAAAAACTCATAATAATTATTCAATATAATATAAAATAATGGACGAGTAATCAAATAGTGATTAAATTTACCGTGAAAGCCCAAGGAAAACCATATAATATGATCATCTTAGGGGATAACTTCATCAGTGAATATTTGGTAGTCAAGTTTTAGCTATCATATCTCTAGGGATAATCGTTGAATTTCTCAAAATCCTCAGCAAACACCAAAAAATCATCGTCTATGACTTTCTTGACGTCTCTTTCTAATATAATGCAATATACAAACTAAACCAAGCACAATTGCTCCCTGTACTGCTTTGGTATGGTTTTGTCGTAGAGACCTTCTATAAAATCTATCACTTTATAGCTACGTCCAGTAATTTCCAATGACCCATTTATTTTTTCCTTGCATTTGTTGTTTTGGTAGATGGTTACTTCGACAATGCATTTCTTTTATTTGATGGTGGTGGTGATTTGGCGCTCCTCCTTGCCTTGGACCTTTTGCAAGGTGCTTCCTTGGTGAGAGGTTCCTCTTGACGATCGCATCTCAGGCCCGTTACAATGGTAAACTCTTTCAAGCGAAAACAAATCAGCATGCCATAGTACTTGATCCAGATTTCATCCATCTTTTTTCCTCTACTTTGAATCTTTATCATCCCCCACGTACTTGATCCTGCGCTTGAGAAGACCATATAACATTCTTTTTTAGAAACGTGCAGTGTGGTCCTCGAGCAGCTCAAGAAAGTGTCCAAAGCAGCTCTTCTTAAAAAGTCCATCAATGTTTTCACTCTTCATAGTTTTCCTAAATTCAGCAAAAGGTTTCACCAACTGTCATTTAAGCACAAGATCATTAGATAGTTCTGCAGGGTCATATCTTGGCATCACAAGTTGAAACCTGTCAATGCTAATAGTTTTAACCACCTCATGCTGGTATTTCGATATTAATTCATGCCCCATTCGCGATGCGCTATCATCATGTTGATTATCATCCTCTTTCTCTCTTTCTACTTCTTCATCTTCTTATTTATCATTATGTTGATCAACATTCTCTTACTTACTTTATACATATTCCTCTTCTTGTTCATCTTCTTCTTCTTCCTCCTCACTTTTATTTTCCTCACCAGCCTCTATATGCCCTTCACCACCTTCCTTTTTATAACTTTCTTCAGCTTCATTTTTCCCTGACTGAGATTGTTCAGGAAGTTCAACTTCCTACGAATCTATCTGTACTCTAGCCTTTTTTGTTGGGTGGTCAGAAGTTGATCCACTTTTAGTTCTATTCTTTTGGGAGACATGTTTTAACTACAAACAACTGAAAAACAAAAAATATATTACAGTTGATGTCTGCATAAATTTTTAAAAAAAGGTAAGAAAAATTTCAAGAAATTATTATACACCACATTACGAAAAAATACTTCAACAGATAACCCATCAGTTGGAACAGATGGGGAATCTGTTTGAAGACCTATATAATATCTCCTAATAGATGTTCCACCTGTTGCAACAGATGAACCACTAAAACTACCACCAATGCCACCAAGACCACCACTAATGCCACCAAGACTACCACCAATGCCACTAAGAGCACCAATAATGCCACCAATACCAATACAAATAGCACAAAGACCACCACCAAGACGTCCAACACCACCACCAAGACCACCAACACTACTATCAATTTCACCAATACCTGCATCAAGACTACCAAGACCACCAACACCACTATCAACAAGACCACCGACACCACCAATAATAGCAACCAACAATACCACAAAGACCATCCAATAATACCATGACAGTCAAGGAAATACTTCTACATTTTTTAGCATCAAAACTCAAAATTCTTAACCCATTCTCGAAGGTAATACAACTAAAATTATTCATTTTTATTATTATCTAAAAAAGTCCTAATTTTTAGAATAATTAAAAATGTAAAACTTTTCTCGAACTTTGTTACCTTCGAAGACAGAAAAAATAATGGATACAAGCAAGAGTAAAGTCAAAAATAATAATTATATGGTTGGACATGGGAATAAAATTGATCTATTATGAAGAGTTGAGCAATATGCTCAGTAGTTGTTATCTGTATTGTAGAGAGAGAAAGAAAAGAATGAGAACTCGAGATTTAAAATGATAAAAAGTTTTTTTTTGTAAAGGGATGATTTTGTATTTGGTTGACTTGTATTTTTTGAAAAAGAATGACAATTTATGAAATTTTTAATTTCATCCATATTGATCTTAATTATTTTTTTAAATCAATTGCAAAGAAATTTGTTGCAACAGATGACTGAGCTGTTGGAAATTTTCAAACAAATATTTATATCTGTTGCAATAGATGACATATCTGTTTGAATTTTTTTTATTTAAAGCAATCTTCTATCCAAAAGAAGAAAGATAAAATACTACTAAGGCGGTAAAAAATATTTTTTAGATAACTCCATTTTACAAAATAGACACATTGAAAACCTTTTTAGGTTTTTTTACACAAGTCTTGAAAAATTAAGTATTTAGACACTAGGTTGACATCATCACTTCTTATATACAACCCTAGCACACACACAGTTTATTGGGATATACTTCGTGTCAAGTCTATTGGGATTATTCTTTATATACCACATAGTTTATTATTGATTCTATTTCAAGTCTACTAAAAAATTTAATTATTCAAACGAACAGATGAACAATCGAGCATTTATGACACATAAAAAAAAGTTGCACATCCACTCACACCCTGCGTCTATTAGGTATACGTTATCTCCTCAAATTCCACCGACGCATACGTCTAGCTACAACTAATTAGGAAGAACAAAGAATTCCATTTTGGTCTATATAAATAAACATCAACTTACACAATATTCATCTTATTCAACCCCAAAAAATCAATAAATATGACCAGATACTGAGCATTCCACTCATACCCCGAAGGAAGGTTCATTTCCAGCGTAGCCACGATATTCTGCTCCTCCAAAATGACCTCGACCATCTCTTCTACGATCTAGGTCAATAAAGGAAGAATGTCCACCATAAACTCCTACGTATCACTGTAATACCCCAGGAAATTTTTCGTTGAAATTTTGTGCGTAAACGTGTTGGGCTCTATCATCTAGAATGAATTATAAATTTTTCGTGTGGAATGTCTTAGATTATAATCCACCATTGTGTAGAGTATAGAATAATATTTCCAAATATACGTGTATCATCCAAAACGGACACTCGAGCGACGAGTTATGAACATTCTGACCGAATCGTGAATAGTAGTGAACAGTAAAACGTGCAGGAAAAAGTACTGAGGCCTAGCATATTTTTTCTCCAAATTTAAATGATCATAACTCCTTGTAAATAATTATCTAGGTGATGTACAATATATCAACGGAAATCTCTACGAGTCCTCTTTCCAATGAAATTGGTTTCATCCAATTTGTCTATCGGAGCAAAAAGTTATGGTCGATCTACTTCACCCTATCAAAAGTAAATTTTTGGATCAACTTCAAATGATCATAACTCCTCATACACAATTATCTGGGTGAGATACTATATATCAACGGAAATATATGAGAGTCCTCTTTTTAATGAAATTAGTTTCATCCAATTTGGATATCGGAGTAAAACGTTATTCTTTATCTACTTCAGACTATCAAAACAGTCCACCAAAGGACAGATGCGAGAATTATTTGATTTTTAGAGGCGTTTTGGTCATCCCCCCTCACCCAAAATCCGTCCAAACCCAATATTAAAGCCTATTTTAAGTATTATATGTTATATTTCATCAAATTTCATCAAAAAAAAAACCCTAAGCTCCTACATCCAACTTCAAGAACCTCCAAAGTTCACCATTAATTCAGAAAATTTATTCAAGATTCCAAGTTCCTAGTTCAAGAACTCCAAGAACCATCATTCAAAGGCACGATTAACATCTCAAAAATGAGTATCGATCTAAATTTCATCATTCAAGGTATGTGGAGTTTTTCAACAAGAACTTTCTTTCGTTCTTGTGCCCAAAAGTAATTTTCTTTACAAAGGCATGATTTTTATTTGATTTTTATGAATTTTAATCATGAACCCATATATCATGATGATTATTATGAAAACTTGATGTTCATGATTTTGAAAGATGAATTTACATGTGTGGAGATATAAAGCATGAATCTTGAACGATATTTATCATGATTTTGATATTTGGGTCATGAATCCTTATTGGAATTGTGTTTTTTTGAAAAAGTGTGTGTTTTAAACACGTTGATGTTGAATATTTGAGATATTTTGAATGATTTGACCTTTTGGTCTTAATGGAGTTGTTTTGATCTTGAGTGTGAAAAAAATCCATAACATGGTTGATTTTGATAGATGGGAAGTATGATGGCTCCCGATGTATATTTATATATTACTGAAATTGTTTTGTTATGGATTATCTTTGAAATGATTTGAGCTAAGTTCGGGAGAAATCTTTAGCACCGAGTGGAAGGTATAAAGTGACCTTACTTCCCTAGAACTACGTGTCCCCATATGAGTGAGCCTGAGGTTGATTCATATAGTGATCACTAGTTTGTGTGGATTTGATATCGATAGTCCTACTCCGATGGCAAGGATAGGATGGCTCTCCCCAACGTTGGTTGTACGTTAGACTCCATGTAGCTCATATGGTTTATGTCGGTTATAGGATCTCCCAGTATGTGTGTGTTTCCTTGTGTCTATGGTGAATGGTGAAGTGATCTGAAAGTGCAATTGTGAAACTTATTCTTTCGAAAGATTTAAACGATATTTACATTATGAGAATTGATATTCTTGATGAACTGAAAGTGATTGACAAATTATATGATGATTCACATGTGTTATTGTACTTATTTCATCCTCTCATGATTATGATGATTTTCTTTGGGCTATGTGAGTCTTTTATACATCCTGCATATTTCTTATAAATATTTATGATGATGATGTTTAGACAACTGTATACACCCCATATACTCAATTCCTTTCCATGGTACTGACCCACATCTTCGGATGTGGGCAGCATTTTATCAGAATGTAGGTTCAGGTGCTCAGTTTCAGGTTTGACAGTGATTCTTCAGGCATGCTGTTCTACATCCTCTGTTATGGTTAGTCCTCATATTCCGAGGATGTGATGTCTAATTTGGTTTCACAGAATTGTTTACATTTGATAACTGAGTATAAGTCAGTTGGGGTATGTCTCAATAGCTCGCTCGTTTTATTGATTTTCTTAGAGGCTTGTCAGACTAGTATAGATATTGGGAGTTGACTAATAAGTCATATTTTATTATCTTTCTAAAATTCTTTTATTCTTGGATGATGATTACTCTGTTGATATTTGAGGGCTATTTATGGAAACCCTATTGATTCGTGTTGAACTGAATGAAAATGGATCAAAGGGTTAGCTTGGGGCTACTCGTAGCCTCAAGTATCGTGTGATGCTCCGAGACCCATTTTTAGGGTGTTACAAACTTGGTATGAGAGCCTAAGGTTTTAAGGTATCCTAGGGAGTCTGACAAGCCACGTTAAGTAGAGTCTTGATCATCAGTGTATAGCGCACCACATCTATGAGCAAGAGGCTACAAGACATTTTAGGAAAAAGTGTGATTCTTTCTTTCAGAAGTCTATCATGCTTAAAGTGTCTCTCTCTGCTGTTGATTCATGCTCTCCTCTTTCAGAAATATTTCTCCACATCGAATGAGAAGAAATAATGATGGTAAGCAACCTCAACCCGCTGACCCATTGAATGAAAATGTGTCTCATGCTAAATTTTAGGCAGCCTTTTAGGCGCTGGCCCAAGTTGTTACTGCAAATATTCAGGCCAACCTGGCCCTAGCTCCACAGTAGCAGGGAGATGATTCAACTGCTGATAGGATTCGTAACTTCATACGGATGAATTTGCCGGAATTCTATGGGTCCAAGTCTGATGAGGATCCATGGTTGTTTTTAGAGGAGGTGCAGAAGATTACTCAGGTGATGCATGTATCTGAGGAACATAGTGTGGAGTTGGCTGTGTATAGGCTGAAATACCTTGCTTATGACTGGGTTATTGCTTGGAGGAAAGGTAGAGGTGAGGGAGTTGTCCCTATAACTTGGTAAGAGTTCCAGGATGCATTCTTGGATAAGTTTTTCCCTTTGGAGATGAGGGAGGCGAAGGTGGAAGAATTTATGAACCTACAACAGGGCTCTATGACTGTTAGGGAGTACTGTCTAAAGTTCAATCAGTTGGCTAAGTATGATCCTGACTTAGTGGCAGATAATCGGGCTAGTATGAGTAAGTTTGTGACTGGAGTATCTAGTTATGTGGTTAAGGAGTGTAGGTATGCTATGCTGACATGGGTCACAGAGTTAGAGATTGTCCACGGGATGGACAAGGGCGTCGTGACTATCGCCCTCAGACCCAGACTTAGACTGTTAGTGCTCCAGTTCTAGTGACTCGCCCAGCCCTAGCTCAGGGCACCTCTTCTAGCAATGCTGGCGGGCAGCACCAGAATAGATTCTATGTTTTACCATCCCGCTAGGAACAGGAGAACTCTCCTGATGTTGTTACTGGTATGCTTCGTATATTTTAGTTTGATGTGTATGCTTTGTTGGATCTTGGATCCAGTTTCTCATATGTTACACCTTTGGTTGCTGTGAATTTTGAAATGAGTTTTGAGATTATTCCTGAGCCTATCCTAGTTTCTACCCCAGTGGGTGATTCGATTGTTGCCCAGAAAGTGTATAAAAAGTGTCCTATTACCATTCTTCATAGAGTCTTATTGGTTGATTTGATTGATTTAGACATGGTAGATTTTGATGTGATTCTAGGTATGGACTGGCTATATTTTTCTTATGCCTCTATTGATTGTCGGGCCCGAGTGGTCAAGTTTCAGTTTTTGAGTGCATCCGTGTTTGAGTGGTCTGGGAATTCTGTATCACCCAAGAGTCATTTTATCTCTTACCTCAAAGCTAGAAAGCTTATTTCCATGGGGTGTATTTACCATTTGGTTAGAGTCAAAGACACTAAGTCGGAGACTCCAACTCTCCAGTCTGTTAACGTCGTCAATGAGTTTTCTGATGTCTTTTCGGATGATCTCCCAGGGATACCTCCTAATAGAGAGATAGAGTTCGGTATTGATCTTCTTCCCGATACTCAGCCCATTTCTATTCCTCCTTACCGTATGGCCCCTGCAGAACTTAAGGAGTTGAAAGAGCAACTCAAAGATCTACTAGATAAGGGTTTCATAAGGCCCAGTGTTTCTCCTTGGGGTGCTCCTATGTTGTTTGTAAGAAAGAAAGATGGCTCTTTGCGTATGTGCATTGATTACCGCCAACTGAATAAAGTCACCGTCAAAAATAAGTACCCCCTTCCGAGAATTGATGATTTGTTTTACCAATTGCTAGGTGTAAGTTATTTCTCAAAGATAGACCTTTGTTCCGGCTATCATCAACTCAAAGTTAGGGAGTGTGACATCCCGAAAACCGCTTTCCAAATTCGTTATGGCCATTTTGAGTTTCGAGTTAACTAATGCCCCAGCAGCATTCATGGACCTCATTAATTGAGTGTTCAGACCACGTCTGGATATGTTTGTCATAGTGTTCATCGATGATATACTGGTGTACTCTCGTAGTGAGGATGAACATTCTCATCATCTCCGAACTGTCTTGCAAACCCTTAGAGATCACAAGTTGTTTGCAAAGTTTAGTAAGTGTGTGTTTCGGCTAAGGTCAGTTGCTTTTCTGGGTCATATCATTTCTTCCGAGGGTATTAGAGTTGATCTCCAAAAGACTGAAGCTGTTAGAAATTGGCCTAGACCTATTTCTCTGACTGATATTCAAAGTTTCTTGGGTTTAGCTGGCTATTACCGCTATTTTGTTGAGTGCTTCTCCTCTATAGCATCTCCTATGACTCGGTTGACCCAAGAAAAAGTGAAGTTCTTGTGGTCCGAATCTTATGAGAAGAGTTTTCAGGAATTGAAGACTCGACTCACTTCATCCCCTATTTTGACTTTTCCTGATGGTGTTGATAGTTTTGTGGTGTACTGTGATGCTTCGAGAGTTGGGTTGGGTTGCGCATTGATGTAGAAGGGTAAGGTGATAGCTTATGCTTCTAGACCGTTGAAACCCCATGAGAAAAATTACCCCACCCATGACCTTGAGTTGGCTGCTGTTGTGTTTGCTTTGAAAATCTAGAGACACTATTTGTATGGTGTCTATGTTGATGTTTTCACTGATCATAAGAGTCTGCAGTATGTGTTTACCCAGAAAGAATTGAATCTTAGGCAGAGACGATGGTTAGAATTGTTAAAGGACTATGATATGAGTGTGCTGTACCATCCGGGCAAGGCCAATGTTGTGGCGGATGCCCTAAGTAGATTGTCCATGGGTAGTGCTTCGCATGTGGTAGAAGGTAAGAAAGATTTG